>NC_053028.1:383961865-383975929 GCF_003073215.2 Triticum urartu
TGAAAGGGTTCGGCTTCTCCCCAGAGCTTCCATTGCCATTTACATTCTGGGATTCAGGACATTCATTGGCATAATGTCTGGTCTTCTGGCACCTAAAGCAAGTGACTTGGCTCAGGTCTCTTTTAGCTGGGGTTGATGGGTTGGTACGGTTCTGGCCGTTGCTTCCTCCATTCCCATTACCATTCTTGGTGCCATTATGATTGTGCGAGCTACCTCCTCCATGGGTATGCTGAAAATGTCCTCCCGGTCTAGGGGTAAAACGTGGCTTCTGCTAAGCTCCTGAATTGTACTTTCCTTGGCCATACTTCCTCTTGCGATTCTTAATCTGCTGCTGCTTCCCTTGAATCATGAGAGCACGATCTACTAACTCCTAGTAGTTGTTGAAAGTTGCTACCATCAACTTCAAACTCAACTCATCATTCAGTCCTTCCAGAAACTTCTCCTGCTTAGCTGCATCCGTAGCAACGTCATCTGGCGCATAACGTGCTAGCTTACTAAAGTCCTCCACATACTGGCCAATTGTCCGTCCTCCTTGGCGCAAGTTGTGAAACTCTCGCTTCTTCATGGCCATAGCTACTGCTGAAACATGGGCAGTACAAAAAGCCTGCTGAAACTGGTCCCATCGATAGGGAAAGTGGCGGTGAAATTCTCCCACCATGATGTCGCGGGTCCTTCAAGATGATGTGCGGCAAACTTCACCTTTTCTGCATCTGTGCATCCTACTATGGTCAACTCCCTTGCTGTCTTGCGGAGCCAATCATCTGCTACTATCGGCTCAGTGCTACTGGAAAACACCGGCAGATTCAGCCTAAGAAAATGGGCTAAGTGATCAACAGGTGGTGGTGGTGGTGGGTTGTTGTTGTTGTTCCCCTGATTCTGATTCTGGACTAGCAACTGCATCAACATGTTCTGCTACTGGATCAACTGGGTGAGCACTGGTGGGAAGGTAAATTCGTGGCCATGTCTCGGAGGCATCTAAGGGTTTAGAAAAGATGAGATTTAAGAATAGAGAGGGGTCTAGAGAGAAATCATTACCCACATGCACATGAGGCAAAAGCAAACAATCCACTTCATTCAATCAAACAAGGGCATACAATCGATCTAACTATCGCAAAAGTGCTCGGACTACTGTATTTACATGGTGGACTACTACTACTGTTGGGGTGGTCTACTAGAAATATTCTTCGGTTGCAGACTCCATGATATCTGCTCCTGCTTCATCAACATAGTCATCATCGCTATCATCTAGATCCGGGTCGGTTTCGTCGATGATGATGTAGTCTTCCGAGCGAATCTCCTTGGGTTCTTCGTCTTCTTCTACTCGTGTAGGGCCTCCCATAAATATTCCGATCTTCTTGATCAGATCGTCATTCTTCTCCACTAATGCTCCGATTTCCTCTTCATAATCTTCATGTGTGGCCTTGAGTTCTTCCTCCAGTTCCTTGATTCTTGTCCTTGCCTTCTTCAGATCTATCATGTTGGCGCACATCTGGTTCTCCTGACGTCGAATGTGCTGGTTTAACTCCTGGATAAAAGCTGCAATTGATCTATCCTTCCTGGTGTTGATCTTCCATGCTCTATCCTAGACTCCAGGTTGGTGCATCAAAGCAAAACTCTATGGGCTCAGTGACTGGCATGAACGTCTTTCCAGGAACTTGAACTTGAATCATCCAACGCTCTTCTTCAGGTAATGTGGCGTTGTAGGTTCCGGTGAAGCTTGGTACTCCTATGTTCAGATATCTAGTGACTTCCTTCAAGTGACATCCAAAGGGTGTATCTTCATCCGGTTGTGTGAACTTGTTCCTTGCATCCGCCATCCTAAAAGAGTAGAAAAGATGAGGAGTCAGAATGAGAAGAGTGAATAGTGATCTAGGGCTTTAGCTTAGTGGTCGTGTCCTATAGTCAGCGTGTGCTCTGATACCATCTTGTAGCGACCAGACCTCAAAAGGTCCAATCTCTGTGCTCCGGTGTCATCCCTGGATCAGTAATGCTGACACCACACAGTACTTGAAGGATTTATAACAGAGTAGCAATCACACACCTATTACATCGAGTGTCTCAAAAGAGAACTTATTACAATAAATATGGCTTAAGGCCATCTAATAACGATAAATGCGGAAGGCTTGGAAGATAAGTGAGTCCATCAACTCGAACGGCATCACTAAGTATAGAACCACGACCTAAAAGCACCTTACTCGTCGTCTGAAAAGTGTGCAACATGAACGTTGCAGCCCGAAACGGGTCAGCACATGGAATATGTTGGCAATGTAACACATAGAGAACAATGAAGGAATAAGACTATACTACATGCATATTTGGCTGGTGGAAAGCTTTATGGTTACAGTTTTGCGTAAAGCCAATTTTTCCCTACTGCAAAGGAATAAATTTTATTTAACTATCATGGTGGTTGTTAAACATTAAGAGTATAGACACCCTCTCAATCCCAATTAAAGATCACCATTAAAAACCCAACAAATTAATTTAGAGTAACATGATGAGATTCACATGATAATCCAAGTACTAGATACTCAAGATGTCCATAACCGGGGACACGGCTAACCATGATTAGTTTATACACTCTGCAGAGGTTTGCGCACTTTTCCCCACAAGACTCGATCTCCTCCGTTGGGATTCTCGCACTACATGGTGTTTGAGAAACGGATGACCGAGACATAGTCTTTCAGAAGCGCTAGCACCTTACGATCGGGTAGACCGTTACACCTACTTTCCCCTACATCTGCTAGTCTACCACTATAAGAGTTCGCACGACTTAATCAACTATGCTAGAGCCCATAGTAGCTTGTGGCTGCACACGGAAGTTTCTAGTATGAATAATCTCATGATCCCTTTGAGCCTGGGTGGCGGTCCATAAAAAAACAGGCAATCCTGGAATACCCAGGTGCCTCAATCCACCCAGATGTGTTTAAGTTGCCACCTTAGATAAACCATTAATTTAACAATCTCACATCTGTCATGGATTTCACTCACCCAATCCATGTCTACTAGCATAGACACATGGCAAATAAGCAAACGTAGAAGTAACTCCCAAAGGTTTGATAAAAACAGGTGATAGGTACTACCTCATCTACTTCCCAAACGCACAATTTAATTAGATCCTAATCATGCAATGTCTGAGGATTGATCTAATGTAATAAAACTGGGTTGTAGGAGGTATGATCAAAGTGTTACTTGCCTTGCTGATGATCTGCAAAACCTAGCGATTCGAAGTAGCAAGAAGCGCACTCCGGGTACTCTATCGCAAAAAAACAAGCATACAGTAAGTACTCAACTAATGCATAGGTAAAACTCAAATAAGAGATCTAACCAGAAAGTTCAACTTAAGAACTCCGGTTAGCAAAAAGAATCAAATTGAACGAAGCAACGAAAGACAAACGGCAGAAGAAACAAGCTTCGTTTACTATTCTGGATCTAGGTCAAATTTTACAGAGGCAAAAACTTGTTTGAGTTGGTTAAACGGAAAGAGGGTTTCGAGACGAAACTCCAGGCGCTTGAATCGCCTGATTTCGATAAACGAGCGAAAAGTTATACTAGAACGAAAATCGGATCAGAAATCACGATCAGAAAAATCGCGGATTTAATCCGAGAAAAAGAAAAACGACGAACAGATTAACGAATGAAAGTTCGTTATCTGGATCTAAACGATGAACACGTTCGTTAAAACGAACGAACGAGCGAATGCTCGCTAATTAAACTAAATCGAGAAAAAAACCGATCTATCTAAAAAAACCGATCTATCTAAAAAAATCGAATCTAGAAAAACCGAAAAAACCTAGTGAAAACCAATGGTTTTCTAAAAAAACCGGCGGCGGGAAAACCTCGTCGGCGGCGAGCTCCGGCGGGGCGTTCACGTTTTTTTAATAATTACGCTCAGAAAAAAACAAAAGGAATACGAAACGGACTCCAAAAATTCCGAAATAAATTTTCCCCGGCTTCTAAAATCAAGCCGCACAGGATGAATATTTATTTGGGGCCTAAATTCAAATAAAATAGCAAATAAATCCAAAATAAAATCTTATTTGATTTTTTTATTAAATCCTCAATATTTCTTTATTTTGGGAAAGTCATTTTATTCCCTCTCTCATATTTTGATAATAGAAATAATGGAAGATAAAATAAATAAAATCAAATGATCCTATTTTCAAAATTTGTGAAAGCTCAAATATGAAAATAACGAAATCCCCAACTCTCTCCGAGGGTCCTTGAGTTGCGTAGAGTTTCTAGGATCAACCAAAATGCAAATAAAATATGATATGCAATAATGTTCTATTATATAACATTCCAAATTGAAAATTTGAAATGTTACAAAAACATAATAGGTTCAGATCTGAAATCATGGCACTCGGGCCCTAGTGACAAGCATTAAGCATAGCAAAGTCATAACAACATCAATCTCAGAACATAGTGGATACTAGGGATCAAACCCTAACAAAACTAACTCGATTACATGGTGAATCTCATCCAACCCATCACCGTCCAGCAAGCCTACGATGGAATTACTCACGCATGGCGGTGAGCATCATGAAATTGGTGATGGAGGATGGTTGATGATGACGACGGTGACGAATCCCCCTCTCCGGAGCCTCGAACGGACTCCACATCAGCCCTCCCGAGAGGTTTTAGGGATTGGCAGCGGCTCCGTATCGTAAAACGCGATGATTTCTTCTCTCTTATTTTTTTGTCCCCGAAAGCAGTTATATAGAGATGGAGTTGGAGTCGGGGGGTTTCTAGGGGGCCCACGAGGTAGGGGGCGCGCCCTGGGGGGGCCCACCCTCATGAGAAGGGTGTGGGCCCCCTGGCCTTCATCTTTGGCAAGGATTTTTTATTATTTATTGTAAGGTATTCCGTGGAGTTTTAGGTCATTCCGAGAACTTTTGTTTTCTGCACATAAAACAACATCATGGCAATTCTGTTGTAAACAGCGTCAGTCTGGGTTAGTTCCATTCAAATCATACAAGTTAGAGTCCAAAACAAGGGCAAACATGTTTCAAAAAGTAGATACGTTGGAGACATATCACCTCCCGAGACTTTACCACGATGTCGTCGACATAGGCCTCAGCGTTCCTCCCGAGCTGCAGGCTTAGGGCGATGTGCATCAGCCGCTGAAAAGTCGCCCCAGCATTGCGCAGTCCGAACAGCATGCAAGTGTAGCAGTATACCCCACATGGGGTCACGAAGGCCGTCTTCTCCACGTCCTCCACCGCCATCTTGATCTTGTGATAACCTGAGAAAGCATCTAGAAAGCACAGCAGGTCGCACTCGGCAGTGGATTCGACAATTTGGTTGATGCGCGGAAGCGGGACTAGGTCTTGAGAGCAGGCTTTGTTGAGGTTGCTGAATTCGATGCACATACGTTCCTTCCCGCCTTTCTTGGGCACAACGACAGGGTTTGCCGGCCACTCTGGGTTTGAGACCTCCCGGATGAAGGACTGCTTGCGGGTTTCCTGGACAAAGAAGGACTGCTTCTCTGTGGACTGTCGTCGCGCCTTTTGCTTCACAGAGCACCCATTGGGGCACACCCTTGAGTGATGCTCGATTACCCCCCCCCTTGGGAACCCCACCAGCTCCTTGGGCTCCCAGGCGAATACCTCCTTGTTCGTGCACATGAACTTCACCAGCGCTTCTTCTTGGTCAGGGTCGAGGTTGGCGCCTATGGTGAAGGTGGCTCCCGAGGCCCCGTCCTCCTCGACCGACACTTGCTTGGTTTCAGCCCGATCTTGAGTGAACAACTACTTCTTCTTTGCTGGCGCAGCTCCCTTAGCCCCTGGGCCGGCTCTGTTGGCCGGGCATGTTGCCGCAGCTGCCCTGAAGGCGAGCTTGAGAGCCGTCAGGGCTTCCTTGGTGTCCCCGAACACGATGAGAACGCCGCTGCTCCCCGGCGTCTTCATTAGGTTGTAGGTCGGGTGGGTTGGTGCCATGAACTGAGCCAGGGCAGGGTACCCGAGGATGGCATTGTACGGGAGACTGATCCGGGTGATGTCGAAGTCGATCAGCTTGGTGCTTTAGTTGTGGTAGGTACCACTACAAAAAAAATACAATTCCGTGACGATACGTGTTTGTCACAGTAGGTCACGTTTTCTGTCATGCATGTACATCCATGACAAATTTATGACAGAATCAAGATAGTCATACCTGTGCTGTCGTAGAAGTGTTCCATGACATTACCAAAATTATCATCACGGAATTGTCCACTTCCATGACGATAATTCGCGCGTCACAGAAGTGCTTCCGTCAAGGGTGACCGACACGTGGCATCCACCGTAACGGAACGCCATTAAGCTATCGGGTTTGGTTTTGGATCCGATAACCCGTTAACATCCCCGGCCAATGGTGATTTTCCACGTGTAAAATCATCATTGGCTGGAGGAAACATGTGTCGGCTCACTGTTGGGACAGATGTCATCCACTCATTGGACCCAAAGCGCCTACGATACGCCGACACGTGGCACAGCCCAACAGAGGCGCATTCCTGTGAAAAGGCCGGCCCATTTGACTTGGTCAAAATGTGGTGGGCCGGCCCACGACAAGCCTGTTAAAGGCCTGTTCGCATATAGTCCATTTACAGCCTGCTATCCTAGGGCCTGTTTACGGCGTATCCGAATTAGGCCCAATAGCATCATTTGGGCCATCCAATATAATTCCAGCCCATTTTAACTTCCGGCCCATGTATGGCCCATGATGTCTTTCCACCCATATGAGGCCCTTATTAACCCTCCTCCCCTTAACGTCCCGTGGTAAAACTAGCCCGTAATGAATAGTGTATCACTTTCTACCCATTAACATCCCATTATACCGTTGGGCCATTTCCAGCCCATGTTATATTTCGGCCTTCTCAAGGCCCATTTATTCTTGGGCTCATTTCCAGCATTCGTTTACTTTCGGCCCGTTACTGCCATTTTCTGCTTGTGGGCCAAATTCAGCTTGTGGTTACAGTCGGCCCGTTTGTGGCCCGTTAATATGTTGGGCTGTTTTCATAGCGTCATTAAATACGGCCGATTAATGATGGCCCGTTATGGTCGGCCCATGAACGGACGATTTCAACTCTAGCCCATTTACGGCCATAATGTGGTCTGTTATTGGTCCATGTTTGGCCAACCGATCATACGGCCTGTAGAAGGCCCATTGATGATACCGCCCGTAGAAGGCCCATTGTGTCTACGGCCCGTATAAGGCCCATTGTTTTTACGCCCTGTAGAAGGCCCATTGTTTCTACGGTCCTTACAAGGCCCATTGTTTCTACGGCCCGTAGGAGGCCCGTGTTAACTACAGTAAATATGTAGCCATTCGTTAACGTGGCCTAGTTTTAAAAAATAGGCTATTGCGACCACTAGAAAACCACGGAAACAGAACTGCACCGACTACAAGAAAATAAATAAACAAGACAATAAGGAAATAAATAGGCAAGCAACTTACGCTAGGCTATCACGGCTATTACACATATTACATCCACTAGGCATCAAAGTTCGCCACCAGTGCAAATATAGGGAACAAAGCAGCATATAAACATCGTAGTAAAACAAGTCCAGAACTGAAACCACTTCAGAAGAGCTCAAGAAACAATATCCTGGGTACCCATATTGTTGGCAAGATTCTTAGCAAGCTTATTAACTTTCTCTTGTTTGGCGCTTAAATCCTCCAGCACTTGCTGTTGCACCAGAAAGTATGCATCTGAATTCTGCAGGGACTTCCTTGGTCCTTCGGCTTCCTGTCGTATAACATCTGATCGATGTCTCTCAACTTGAAGTTGAGACTCAAGAAGCCAAACTGATTCAGGCAATGAGTTCGAAGAGATGGTGCCGGCAGTAGTAGCCAGTAACTCGAACACTACATCAAGACAGGACTTTGGGGTTGTCTCAGTGTCTTCAATATAGTTTTTATCAGCTTTCTTGGAGACCAACAGGGATGTCTCACTATATTGAACCTTATCTGCATTACTTCCTGTACCATTGCATAATGGGGTACTCTTCTCCAATATTTTATCCGCATTCTAAATGAGAAACGAACAAACACATCACAGGTTTACAATGTAGTATATGAAACTCATTTTGGTAAACCAGTTCAGTAGTAAGGTGGACAGGACAACATCATGAAACAAACATATATCTATGTAGTATGGTCAATGTATGGTCTATATCATTCTAGTTTATGTTGCCAAATTAAGATAGATGCAGTTCAAATCATATCTATTTAAGACAAAGCAGCTTAGACAGAATATAAGTGTGGGAAACTACACAACAATAACAACACTTGTAAGGTGCATGACATGAGAATATAACGGTTTGTTCAATTGAAACTGAAATCAATATAGAGCAAGTTACAACAGCAAACGCGTTAAAGAAATAGGTTTAAAACATACCTATTGCGCCACTGGAGTTTCAATTGCATCCTTCAAATTTGAAATTAGTTGGTATGAGTAAATATAGTGATGCAAGAGTAAAGTAGTATGACCCATGGCTACGGAACCTGACCTGAGAACAATTCTTCTTCTGCTTTAAGTGTTGACTTGGGGTTCGGAGTGGTGGGCCTCGTGCTTTGGGCACTGGAGTTGCCTTACTAACTGCTCGTGTTTGGGTGCTCTATGGTGGAGACGGTGCTATGTCAACGGGAACTGTGTTACTATCTGCTTGGGTTGGGGCTTAGAAAGGGGTTGATCAGCTGAAGGTAACATCTTTGTTCCCGAACTGAGGGAATGGGTAAGCGAGAATTTATAGCGAAGGAGAACTGATGGGTGTAAGCTATGGTGGTGGTGGGTGCGGTTCTTGGACCAAGGTATCAACCAATTGTTGTTATTCCATGCGACATGTAAGGAACGCTCTGTTCGCCAAAGACCGGTTGCTCCGACCAATATCACTGTATTGCGGCGGACCAACTACAAATCCCATCAATTGAATCTGACTCAAAGAAATAAATTATTCTACAAGATGAGTAATTGAACTGTACAACCATTGTAAAGATAGATAGGCGAAGGATAGTTAGTTGGAAGAAAAGGACTTAGCACATGACACGAGATATAACACATTCACATGGAGATATGGGTCTATATCGAATACCACAGAAATAGCAGGACATAGCTTTTCGACACATAATGAAAATACATGTATTGGCGAGATAAACGGAGAATAGCCATGATCAATTAGTTCATGTATGATGGCTAGATACAGGTAGGACTAATAACTTATGGCGTTTCAGAATATGCGTTACTATGTAACAGGAGGAGCGATCGCACGAAATAGGACGGAATATATCTAATTGAAGTGGATAGGAGGAGGACACCATAAGCATCACAAGGCCAAGCAATGTGTCGATGGAGTGAAGCGAAATGGCGGATGATATAATTCACGTGGATAGCATGACATAAAATTCAAAACCTATGATGACTATGGTGAACAGGATGAGATGAATTAAACCTCCGAACTATAGATGCTCGTTCATATGAAATGAACATGCATAGGCAAGTGGATATTATTCAGAACATGTTATTCTATGTGAAATCAATACATGTGGGTCTCATAGTATATAATTCCAAATATATGATTTCATATACTAAGGAGGGTACATTTCAAGAAGTAATCATAATGAGTAAATAGCTCCATAAGGAGGATAATGTTAAAAGAGAATCGCATAATCCCATCAGTTAATGGATCAAAGCCCTCCATCCATTTGTATTTTTTTATATAAATACAAAATTATGTGACAGTTATGACATGCAGAGAATGTAAAGCACGATAAAAAGGCATGACATAATTCAAAATATGATTTATATACTAAGGAAGTGAGCAGAGGGCAATCGCATATATGATGTGTCAACTAAGGAGATGGCATTCAATATCGTGTATATGATGTAAAAACTAAGCATTGCAATACAACATATGCATGATATGAGTAATATAACCCTGCCAAGTTTGAGCATACACCTCAGGGGGATAATAGGACTGGTCATCTGCCTCTGAATCCTCCTCTGAAGAGCTATCTGTAACCAACAAGATATCTGCTTCACCAGGTAGCATTGTCTGCTCTGAAAGACCTTGTTTTCACTCCAGATTTCTCCATCACCAATTCAAATGGCTGATGCACAGGAAGAGAAAGTTGAATATACAAACATTGTCGACAAAGAGCAATGAGAAATACAAAAAAAGGACGGCATGATTAATTCACATATCATGAACAGCTGACTAAAGATGAACAGCAATAGCAATCTGCGAGAGATTTGGATAGACACATACTAAAATGCCTTGCAACAAGATAGCATTGCAATAATTCACATATATAATGTCTTGCAACAAGATGGCATTGCATAATTCACATATATGGTAATTAGACACTAAACAGGTGGCATTCACACAAAGCATGTCTAAACTAAGCAAATGACATAGCAATGCAAGATACCATATGCACGATATGAGCAACATAACCCTGCCAAGTATGAGCATGCACCTCGGGGGTTAGGACTGGTCATCTGTCTCTGAATCCTCCTCTAAGGAGCTATCATAACCAGCAAGACATGCGCTTCGTCAGATAGCATTGTCTGCTCTGAAGACCTTGTTTCCACTCCAGATTTTTCCATGACCTGTCGAATGGCTGATGCACAGGAAGAGTAATTGAATGTACTAAAATTGTTGACACAATTTAACACATAAAAAAATGATGTCATGATATAATTCACATATTATGGTGAGGTTGGAAAATTCACATATATGATGCCTGGCATAACAGATCACAGGCTATGGTGCGATGTGCAGATTGCACATATACAGCATAAAAGAAACAAGATATGGATAGGCATAATCTGGAGAGCATATGAATTCACATACACGAATAAAAAATACTAGAAGCACACAATTACGCGACTGCACCACGGATACAGCATGATGTCTACCTAACATATGTAATGACGATCGGTCTGTAGGTAAAATAGAGCAATGCCTTATAGCGAATGCAAGGCAGCCGGACAGGTCGAATTACCAACAGCGCACCAAGGTTGAGAGTCGGAGCAGAAACTCATGGCGGTAAATCAGAGCAGGATGAGATAGTTCAGTATCATTACATCCGTTCTATGATTGTAGGCTCTGGACTTACAATTTAGTAGGAATGGCGATAGTACTGGGGGCTGCCGATAATTGAGCCACCCATGGAGCGTGTCTCTGCAGAAAGCTCTTTGAATTCACCAACGCAAGGCTCGCTCTTTTGCTCTAAAAGTTTTAGGTAGTTCAATGTTACTACTGCATATGTTAAAAACGGAGCATTGTACACTTTCGCGTGATGCCTCGATGCGACTATAGCTCCCACGTGTCGAGGCACGACTTAGAGACATAACGCATTGAAGGCAATGTCGCAAGTTAGGCAATCTTCACAACATCCCATGTAATATAGATAATAAAAGGGGAGATAACATAGTTGGCTTACACTCACCACGTCAATCAAGTACATAAATAGCATTACACATTCAAACACTCATGGCCCGACTACGGCGCCAAAATAAAAGATAACCCAACATGCGACACGGTCCCGATCACCCCAACTGGGCACCACTACTGATCATCAGGGAAAGACATAGTACACGTGAGTCCTCGTCGAACTCCCACTTGAGCTCAAGCGCGTCACTTGGAGCGGAATCATCAGGCCCTGCATCTGGTTGTAATAGTAATCTGTGAGCCACAGGGACTCAGCAATCTCGCACCCTCGCGATCAAGACTATTTAAGCTTATAGGTAAGGCAAAGGTAAAATATGTGGAGCTGCAGCAAGCGACTAGCAATATGGTGGCTATCCTATTCGCAAAAGAGAGCGAAGAAGAGGAGGCAAAGCGCGAGCGAGAAACTAGAGGCAACCTGCGCAAGCATTACTCCAACACCGTGTTCACTTCCCGGACTCCGCCGAGAAGAGACCATCACGGTAACTCACAGTTGATTCATTTTAAATAAGTTAAGGTTCAAGTTATCTACAACCGGACATTAACAAATTCCCATCTGCCCATAACCGCGGGCACGGCTTTCGAAAGTTCAAATCCCTGCAGGGGAGTCCCAACTTAGCCCATGACAAGCTCTCACGGTCAACGAAGGAATATCCTATGGACCAACCGCATCAAAAGGTAACAACGACTGTCGCACCTAGTATCTCTAAATACCAAATGATAGCCAGCAGATAAATAGGACTTTTGTAAAAAAACTAAAAAGGGGCATACCTATTTAATGTTTCTGTCTCTCGCACCAGAATCACTGAATGCACTCCAGGTATCGTCACCCGAGATTAACCAGTATATGTACCTCGGTTCTGAAGGCATGACAACATGATAACTTCAACAATGGTTATAAACAAGTCCAGCAAATCACCCCGACACGACAAGCCACTATCATAAAAAATCCTCGAACAGAATATTTCATGCCATAAGTTTTGGACCGCTGAGTAGAGTCGGTATAGGAACACACGACGATAAATAGCATGTATTCAAGTTAAGCAATGCATAACATGGAGGAGCAGACCTAACCACCTGGAAAAGCGGCGACCACCTGGACAGTCTTGCGGACCGTGTAGTCCTCAACATCACTATCATACCTGCCACGATAGTATCGAAGATGGACAAGTGGGCAGCTGTCGGGCTGCTGTGGCGGGGACGAGATCTGAGGCAGCAAAAAGGCAATTGAGAGCCGGATCACCGTGCTGTGGGAGAGATGGGCTCTCGCTCGTTGAAGCAGCTTGTGAGCGGAGTCCAGAACACTGAGGAGGCACTGGCGGGGTTTAAAATTAAAGATGACCCTTGAGGCGAAACCCAAGGGAAAAGGCTAGGTGGCAAATGGTAAACCAAGGTTGGGCATTGCTGGAAGAGTTTTATTCAAGGCGAACGTCAAGGGGTTCCCATTATAACCCAACGTAAGGAACGCAAAATCCGGGAACATAACACCGATATGACGGAAACTAGGGCGGCAAGAGTGGAACAAAACACTAGGCGAGAGGTCGAGCCTTCCACCCTTTACCAAGTATATAGATGCATTAAGATAACAAGAATATAATGATATCCCAACAAGTAAATAATGTTCCAACAAGGAACGGTCTCCAATCTTCACCTGCAACTAGCAACGCTATAAGAGGGGCTGAGCAAAGCGGTAACATAGCCAATCAACGGTTTGCTAGGACATGGTGGGTTAGAGGTTTGACATGGCAATTTGGGAGGCATGAAAGCAAGTGGTAGGCATCGTAGCAGGCATAGCAAAAGAGCGAGCATCTAGCAAAGCAAAGATAGTAGTGATTTCGAGGGTATGATCATCTTGCCTGCAAAGTTGTCAGAGTTGACTGGATCCTCGAAAGCAAACTCAACGGGCTCCTCGTTAAGAACTCGTCTCCCGGCTCTACCCAAACAAGACAAACAAGCAAACAGGAACACAATCAACCACGTGCAAAGCTCAAACAATATGATGCAAAGATGGTATGCTATGCGGGATGCAATATGTGATGCATATGCAAGATTTGACAAGGAATGCATGAACCTGGCCTCAACTTGGAAATCCAAGTGTGCCACTGGAAAGATGAGATGAAATCGCTTGAAAACGATATAAAGACCGGAATCGGAGTTACGGTTTGGAAATGGCAAGCAATTCAAATATGACCACGTCTGCGATTTACAGCAAGTAGCCATCTAAATGCAACAAGATGAACATGCTACAGCACCCAAACATGCAACAAAATACATGGCAGGGATTCAATGCTTAACAAAAGATACTAGCTACGAGCCAATCATTCATCCATTAACAGGTTCAAACAAGCATGGCAAAAATGCATTTGGTAAACAGATTTCAGACTTAGTGAAATTAACACTTGTCTGGAATTTCAGATCAGGTAGCACACTTTGGAGCATGAAAACTATATGCTACAGGGCCTGAACATGGCAAAGTAAAGCATGGCATGGAGCTACTCAAAGAGCTTAACAAAAGTCCCTTAGTGACCTTGAGCCAAAAGGGATCAGAAAATACAATTGCAAGCATGTGAACATGGCAAAAACATAATCAGATCACAGACTAGAAAACTGGAGCATGCAAATCAGATAACAGTAGGCG
>NC_053028.1:383976929-383989310 GCF_003073215.2 Triticum urartu
TACCAGATTTGTGGGCGCCGAGATGAGCACTGGGAGATGATCAGCACCAGGAAGGATAGATCAATTGCAGCTTTTATCCAGGAGTTAAACCAGCACATTCGACGTCAGGAGAACCAGATGTGCGCCGACATGATAGATCTGAAGAAGGCGAGGACAAGAATCAAGGAACTGGAGGAAGAACTCAAGGCTACACGTGAAGATTATGAAGAGGAAATCGAAGTACTAGTGGACAAGAATGCCGACCTAACAATGAAGATCGGAATATTTATGGGAGGCCCTACACCAGTAGAAGAAGACGAAGAACCCAAGGAGATTCGCCGGAAGACTACATCATCATCGACGACACCGACTCGGATCCAGATGATAGCGATGATGACTATGTTGATGAAGCTGGAGCAGATATCATGGAGTCTGCAACCGAAGAATATTTCTAGTAGACCACCCATCAGTAGTAGTAGTCCACCATGTAAATATAGTAGTCCGAGCACTTTTGCGATAGTTAGATCGATTGTATGCCCTTGTTTGATTGAATGAAGTGAATTGTTTGCTTTTGCCTCATGTGCATATGGGTAGTGTTTTCTCTCTAGACCCCTCTCTATTCTTAAATCTCATCTTTTCTAAACCCTCAGATGCCTCCGAGACGTGACCCCGGATTTACCTTCCCACCGGAGCTCACTCAGTTGATCCAGCAGCAGAACACATTGATGTAGTTGCTAGTCCAGAATCAGAATCAGGGGAACAACAACAACACCACCACCACCACCTGTTGATCACTTAGCCCGTTTTCTTAGGCTGAATCCGCCGGTGTTTTCCAGTAGCACCGAGCCTATAGTAGCAGATGATTGGCTCCATAAGACAGCAAGGGAGTTGACCACGGGATGCACAGATGCGGAAAAGGTGAAGTTTGCCGCACATCAGCTTGAGGACCCGCAACATCATGGTGGGAGAATTTCACAGCCACTTTCCCTATCGACACTATCACATGGGACCAGTTCCAGCAGGCTTTCCGTACTGCCCATGTTTCAGCAGGAGCTATGGCCATGAAGAAGCATGAGTTTCGCAACTTGCGCCAAGGAGGACGAACAGTTGGCCAGTATGTGGAGGACTTTAGTAAGCTAGCCCGTTATGCCCCAGATGACATTGCTACGGATGTAGCTAAGTAGGAGAAGTTTCTGGAAGGGCTGAATGATGAGTTGAGCATGCAGTTGATGGTAGATTGTGCTCTCATGATTGAAAGGAAGCAGCATCAGATTAAGAATCGCAAGAGGAAGTATGGCCAAGGAAAGTACAATTCAGGAGCTCAGCAGAAGCCATGTTTTACCCCTAAACCAGGAGGACATTTTCAGCATACCCATGGAGGAGGTAGATCGCACAATCATAATGTCCCCAAGAATGGTAATGGGAATGGAGGAAGCAACGGCCAGAACCGTACCAACCCATCAGCCCCAGCCAAGAGAGACCTGAGCCAAGTCACTTGCTTTAAGTGCCAGAAGACCGGACATTATGCCAATGAATGTCCTGAATCTCAGAATGGAAATGGCAATGGAAGCTCTGGGAAGAAGCCGAACCCTTTCAACAGGGGACAGGTGAACCACGTTAACGTGGAGGAGGTTGAAGAGCAGCCGGATGCAGTAATCGGTAAGTTTTTGGTTAAGTCATTTACTGCACTCGTTCTTTTCGATACTGGTGCATCGCATTCATACATATCAAGGGGATTTGTGGATAAGTATAACCTGCCCACCAAAGTTCTTAGAACACCATGTTAGTAAGCTCACCAGGAGCGGAGTATATGGCTAGTAAGGGATGTTTTCAAGTGCCATTGAGTATAGGTAGGCATGTGTTTCCCTCGGATTTAATCATTTTGGAATCACAAGGTTTGGATGTAATTCTGGGTATGGATTGGCTGTCGATGTATGGAGGAAACATCGATTGCGCCAGTAAGTCAATTTTGCTTACCACCCCAGAAGGGAGAAGGATCAAGTATGTATCCCGACATGTGCCTAAAAGGACTCAAGTAAATTCGTTAACAGGAGTTGTGCAGGAGGAAGTACCAGTAGTGAAGGATTTCCCTGATGTATTTCCAGAGGAGTTGCCAGGCATGCCACCGGATAGAGATATTGAGTTTTTGATTGAGCTTTTGCCAGGCACAGGGCCAATATCTAAGAGACCATATAGGATGCCAAAGGATTTGGAAGATTAAGAAGCAGATTAAGGAGTTACTGGATAAAGGTTATATTCACCCAAGTTCTTCGCCTTGGGGATCGCCAGTACTTCTAGTGGAGAAGAAGGATGGATCGTTAAGGATGGTTGTTGATTATCGAGGATTGAATGAAGTAACCATCAAGAACAAGTACCCACTACCGATGATCAATGATCTGTTTGATCGATTGCAAGGAGCTAAGGTATTTTCCAAGATCGATCTGCGATCAGGATACCACCAGTTGAAGATTCGAGAACAGGATATACCTAAGACGGCTTTTACCACCAGGTATGGGCTGTACGAGTATACCGTTATGTCATTTGGTCTGACTAACGCACCTGCATATTTATGAACATGATGAACAAAGTGTTTATGGAGTTCTTGATAAGTTCGTCGTAGTGTTCATTGATGATATCCTGGTTTACTTCGAAGAATGAAGAGGAGCATAAGGAGCATTTGCGTTTGGTACTTGGTAAGCTCAGAGAACATCAGTTATATGCCAAGTTTAGCAAATGTGAGTTTTGGTTGAAGGAAGTTGGATTTCTCGGACACGTTATATCCGGAGAAGGTATAGCAGTAGATCCCACCAAGGTTGACACTGTGACAAATTGGGAAGCGCCAACAACAGTTGGAGAGATCCGGAGTTTTCTTGGACTTGCAGGATACTACCGGAGATTCATTGAAAATTTCTCGAAGATTGCGAAGCCTATGACGGAGTTGTTGAAGAAGGATACCAAGTTCATATGGACCGAGGAATGTGAGGCCAGTTTCCAGGAGTTGAAGAAACATTTGGTTACATCACCAGTGTTGATTTTGCCAGATCAGACCAAGGATTATGAGGTGTATTGCGACGCTTCACGTCGAGGACTTGGAGCAGTGCTTATGCAGGAAGGAAGAGTTGTTTCATATGCCTCACGACAGCTTAAGCCTCATGAGTTGAATTATGCCTCGCATGATTTGGAGTTAGCAGCCGTAGTGCATGCATTGAAGACTTGGAGACATTTTCTCATTGGAAACCATTGTGAGGTGTACACGGATCACAAGAGTTTGAAGTACATTTTCACGCAGAAGGAGTTGAATCTCAGGCAAAGGAGATGGTTGGAGCTCATCAAGGATTATGATATGAGATTGCATTATCACCCCGGAAAGGCTAACGTAGTAGCCGATGCGCTGAGCCGTAAAAGTCATGTCAACACCCTAATGACGGGAGATTTACCAAGGGAGTTAGCCGAAAATCTTCGTGAGCTATGTTTGGAGATAGTCCCGAGAGGCTATGTAGCAGCATTGGAGATTCAGTCTACTTTGATGGATAAGATCAGAGAAGCTCAAAGGACTGACAAGGAGATTGCTTCTATTAAGGAGAAAATGAGCAAAGGAAAAGCTAAAGGATTTCGTGAGGATGAGCACGATACCTTATGGTTTGAAGACCGTGTTTATTGTGCCCAACGACTCGAGATCAGGAAGTTGATTCTGCAAGAGGCCCATGATTCACCATATTCGATTCACCCAGGAAATACCAAGATGTATTTGGATTTGAAGGATACTTTCTGGTGGACCGGAATGAAGAAGGATATTGCGGAGTATGTAGCAGTTTGCGATGGGTGCCAGAGAGTAAAGGCAGATCATCAGAAGCCAGCGGGATTGCTACAGCCATTGCCAATACCCGAATGGAAGTGGGATAAGTTAGGCATGGACTTTATTACAGGAGTGCCCCGACCTCGTTCATGCTATGGCTCGATTTGGGTTGTAGTCGATCGTTTGACAAAGGTAGCTCATTTCATTCCAGTGAAGACTACCTATACTAGTGCCAAGTTGGCAAAGATATACATGACCAGGATCGTATGTCTGCACGGAGTTCCAAGGAGCATTGTATCAGATAGAGGAACCCAGTTTACCTCAAAGTTCTGGAATCAGTTGCATGAAACTTTGGGTACCAGGCTAGAGTTCAGTACAGCTTTCCACCCGCAGACAGATGGACAGACCGAGAGAGTCAATCAGATTTTGGAGGATATGCTGAGAGCTTGTGCGCTAGATTATGGATCTAGTTGGGACGAGAATTTGCCATACGCAGAGTTCTCTTACAACAACAGTTATCAATCCAGTTTGAAGATGGCCCCTTTCGAAGCCTTGTACGGAAGGAGGTGCAGGACCCCATTGTCGTGGGATGAAGTTGGAGACCGCCAGTTGTTTGGACCGGATCTGATTAAGGAGTCTGAAACGGAAAGTAAAATTGATTCGCGATAGGCACAAGGTAGCCCAGTCCAGGCAGAAGAGCTACGCAGATTCTAAACGCAAGGAGACAGTTTACGAAGTCGGAGACCGAGTTTATCTTCGAGTATCTCCACTTTGAGGAGCTAAGCGCTTTGGAGTTAAGGAAAAGTAAGCGCCGCGTTTTGTAGGACCATACAAGGTTTTGGAACGTATGGGAGAAGTAGCTTATAAGTTGGAATTGCCCGAAGGATTGTCAGGATTTCACGACGTGTTCCACGTTTCCCAGTTAAAGAAGTGCCACACAAAGATGGCTGATATACCGCTAAGAGATACAGTGCCGCTCGAAGCGATTCAGTTGGACAGTGATTTGACCTATGAGGAGAAACCAGTTAAGATTCTTGAGTATGCCAGCCGAGTCACCCGCAGCAAGGTTATCAAGTTTTGCAAAGTTCAGTGGAGCCACCACAGAGATAACCTGGAGCGAGATTCATCTTAAGGGGGGTAGGTTTGTAACATCCCAAATTTTCAATTTGGAATGTTATACATAGATCATCATTGCATATCATATTTTATTGCATTTTGGTTGATCCTAGAAATTCTACGCAACTCAAGGACCCTCGGAGAGAGTTGGGGATTTCGTTATTTTCATATTTGAGTTTTCTCAAATTTTGAAAATAGGATCATTTGATTTATTTATTTTATCTTCAATTATTTCTATTACAAAAATATGAGAGAGGGAATAAAATGACTTTCCCAAAATAAAGAAATATTGAGGATTTAATAAAAAATCAAATAAGATTTTATTTTGGTTTTATTGCTATTTTATTTGAATTTAGAAAAATGCGCGTTTTTCAAAATTGCATTTAGGCCCCAAATAAATGTTCATCCTGTGCGGCTTGATTTTAGAAGCCGGGGAAAATTTATTTCGGGATTTTTGGAGTCCGTTTAATTTCTTTGTTTTTTTGAGCGTAATTATTTAAAAAAACGCGAACCGACCTACGGGCCGTGTTAGGCCCGACTCCTCGGGGGCTTTATATAGCGCGCCCAGCCCCGCCCAGCCAGCCCAAGCCGCCGCCGCCAAACCCTAACCCTAGCCGCCGCCACCGCCGCCGCAGCCGCCCCGCCGCCGCCAGCGCGCGCCGCCGCCCCACCGCCGAGGTCCCGCCGCCGCCCCGGTTTTTTTAGAAAACCGTTGGTTTTCACTGGTTTTTTCGGTTTTTTAGATTCTTTTTTAGATAGATCAGTTTTTTTTCTTTGGTTTAGTTAATTAGCGAGCGTTCGCTCGTTCCTTCGTTTTAACGAACGTGTTCATCGTTTTGATCCAGATAACGAACGTTCGTTCATTAATCTGTTCGTCATTTTTCTTTTTCTCGGATTAAATCCGCGATTTTTCTGATCGCGATTCCTGATCCGATTTTTGTTCTAGTATAACTTTTTGCTCGTTTATCGGAATCAGGCGATTCAAGCGCCTGGAGTTTCGTCTCGAAACCCTCTTTCCGTTTAACCAACTCAAACAAGTTTTTGCCTCTGTAAAATTTGACCTAGATCCAGAATAGTAAACGAAGCTTGTTTCTTTTGCCGTTTGTCTTTCGTTGCTTCGTTCGATTTGATTCTTTTTGCCAACCGGAGTTCTTAAGTGAACTTTCTGGTTAGATCTCTTATTTAAGACCTGTGCATTAGTTGAGTACTTATTGTATGCTTGTTTGTTTGCGATAGAGTACCCGGAGTGCGCCACTTGCTACTTCAAATCGCTAGGTTTTGCGTATCATCAGCAAGGCAAGTAACACTTTGATCATACTTCCTATTACCCAGTTTTTATTGCATTAGATCAATCCTCAAACATTGCATGATTAGGATCTAATTAAATTGTGGGTTTGGGAAGTAGATGAGGTAGAACTTATTACCCTTTATTATCAAACCTTTGGGAGTTACTTCTACATTTGCTTATTATGCCATGCTATGCTAGTAGACGTGGATTGGGTGAGTGTATCCATGACAGATGTGAGATTGTTAAATTAATGGTTTATCTAAGGTGGCAACTTAAATACACATCTGGGTGGATTGAGGCACCTGGGTATTCCAGCGATTGCCTGTTTTCTTTTGGACCGCCACCCAGGCTCAAAGGGATCATGAGATTATTCATACTAGAAACTTCCGTGTGCAGCCACAAGCTACTATGGGCTCTAGCATAGTTGATTAAGTTGTGCGAACTCTTACAGTGGTAGACTAGCAGATGTAGGGGAAAGTAGGTGTAACGGTCTACCCGATCGTAAGGTGCTAGCGCTTCTGAAAGACTATGTCTCGGTCATCCTTTCTCAAACACCATGTAGTGCGAGAATCCCAACGGAGGAGATCGAGTCTTGTGGGGAAAAGTGCGCAAACCTCTGCAGAGTGTATAAACTAATCATGGTTAGCCGTGTCCCCGGTTATGGACATCTTGAGTATCTAGTACTTGGATTATCATGTGAATCTCATCATGTTACTCTAATTAATTTTGTTGGGTTTTAATGATGATGCTTAATTGGGATTGAGAGGGTGTCTACACTCTCAATGTTTAACAACCACCATGATAGTTAAATAAAATTTATTCCTTTGCAGTAGGGAAAAATTGGCTTTACGCAAAACTGTAACCATAGAGCTTTCCACCAGCCAAATATGCATATAGTATAGCCTTATTCTTTCATTGCTCTCTATGTGTTACATTGCCAGCATATTCCATGTGCTGACCCATTTCGGGCTGCAACGTTCATGTTGCAGACTTTTCAGACGACGAGTAAGGTGCCTTTAGGTCGTGGTTCTATACTCAGTGATGCCGTTGGAGTTGATGGACTCACTTATCTTCCAAGCCTTCCGCTGTTATCGTTATTAGATGGCCTTAAGCCATATTTATTGTAATAAGTTCTCTTTTGAGACTCTCGATGTAATAAGTGTGTGATTGCTACTCTGTTATAAATCCTTCAAGTACTGTGTGGTGTCAGCATTACTGATCCAGGGATGACACCGAGCACAGAGATTTGGACCGTTTGAGGTCTGGTCGCTACACATTTAGAGATTGCTTATTCCATTTAGCTAATAACCTTTTGAGTTCATATCTATCTTTGCAAGCTAAAATAGCTAAAGAAGCTTCTTGATCAAATAAATAACTCTCAGGAATAATAAGTGATTCTTCATCATCACTTTCATCATCATAATCAGATTCAATATTTTCAATCTCTCTAGCCCTAGCAAGTCGTTCCTCGAGAAAATCACCAAGTGGGACAGTAGTATCAAGCATAGAAGTATATTCATCATAAGTATCATGTATAGCAGAAGTAGCATCATCAATAACATGCGACATATCAGAACAAATAGCAGAAGCAGGTTTAGGTGTCGCAAGCTTACTCATAACAGATGGTTAATCAAGTGCAGAGCTAGATGGCAGTTCCTTACCTCCCCTCGTAGTTGAGGGATAAATTGTTGTCTGTAACATCCCAAAATTCTAAATTTTGGAATGTTATAATAAATAGGTAGATTTGATTGATTGTTTGATTGATTTGTGAAATTGAGTGAAATTCGAAACCTTTTTGAAAGTTAAATGAGAGGGAATAAAATAAAAGGACTTTTCCAAACTTTCATTTTTCATTCGTGATCTCCATGAATTCAAATTCTTTTCACCATGAAACCCTGGAGAGAAGATGACATGACTTCTTCCATTTATTTAAATGACAAGGGGTGTTGAAAATATTTGAATTTCATTTGGAAAATATTTCCAATTCTGAAACTTTATGCAATTAGTGATTTTCATGAGAGGAGATAAAATGAATTCTTCAAATTATATGAAATATGAGTTGGCAGTTTCAAAGGATCAAATTCAAAGTCTTTTTTGAATTATTTTTCAATTTGGAGTTATTTGGATTTTATTCAAATCATTTTTCTCCAAAAATAAAATAAATGTAAAATAGGGTAACATGATTCCCTACAACAGAAAATTGGAGAGAAATAAATTTGATTTCATTTTGGTATTTTCAAAATGATTTTTGTTGGATCTTATTAGAGCAGGAGCACTGTTAGAATTATTAGAATTTGTGTGTATTTTATTTAATGCCAGAAAAATGTTCATGTCGTAGAAAATCTTTTTCTGAAAATTTGGATATATAATATGCCTGTATAAAAATTTTATTTTATTTTGTTATTCGGTATTCCTTCTGTTTCTATTTAAAAAAAACTATACATGCGGCCCATATTTATTTATCGCCTACATGCCCAGTATAGTAGCTTCTGGCGCCTCATTGTTTTTCTCTTAAATAGGCCAGGCGCAGCCAGCCTTTTCCTTTTTTTTCTCTTAGGCCGAATTTGGTAAAAAAAACTGCACCGCAGCCTGCACGCGGCCAGCCGAAGGCCTTTAGGACCATCCGCCTCTTTTTTTCTCTGTTTCGTATATTTTCGTCTACGTTTAGTCCCATATTGCCTAGCCTTTAACCCCTAAGCCTCTTTTCCACCAATAAATATAGACCCATAGAGCCTCCAAAAATCATCCGATTCGGGTTAAATCAATATTTTGGTTTGACTAGATTCATTTAAGAAAAATATATTTCTCCTCTCCGGCGCGACTTTTGGAAATTATCTCCTTTCTCCAAAGTTGTCTTTTCTCTGCCTTATAAAGGTATCTTTCTTTGTTTTTTTTCTTCTTATACCTCCGTAGTTTATTATTTTTAGACTAATATGATAAAATAATTAGATTATCAATTAGTCTACGTATTTATACATTAGACCCTAGCCCGTAGCTATTTTTTCTTCCGTAAAATAGCTTGGCCCTGATTTTTCAAATAGCCATAACTTTTTACTCGTTTGCCCAAATCCAACGAAACCAACGCCCACTTCTTCGTTATGATCTCCTCTATCCAGTAATCCAACTCAAACTTGTTTTTGAAAATTTTAAAATTTAAATTAGAACAGATTTGAATTCAAACTTCTTTTGATCATAACTAGAGTTTCGTAGCTCCGTTTGAGTTGATTCTTTTTGCAAATCGAAGCTCTTGACCTAAACTTTCTGATAAGGCCAAATTCATATAATTTTGGTACTGTTAGAAATTGTTTTATGTTGCAAGAGTTATTTGCTTGGTTTTGATGTTTTCCGAATTGTCTTCTTCGATCTTTCTGATACTTTGAGTGATTGCTTATGTGTGGTTACTATTGCTTGCTTACGATAGATTGACCGGAGTGTGACGAGTAGAACTATCAAGAGTTTTGAGTGCGAATCATCTTCATCAACATTGCAGGCAAGTTCACACTTTGATCATACCTCTTTCATACCCAGTTTTTATTGCATTAGATCAAACCTCAAACATTGCATGATTAGGATCTAATTAAATTGTGGGATGGGAAGTAGTTGAGGTAGTACCTATTACATGTTTATTATCAAACCCTTGGGAGTTACTATTACATTATGCTTACATTGCCATGCTATGCTCGTAGACGTGGATTGGGTTTTGAGAGAATTCATGACAGATGTGAGATTGTTAATTAATGGTTTACTTAAGGTGGCAACTTAAACACACATCTGGGTGGATTGAGGCACCTGTCTATTCCAGGATTGCCTGTCTAGGCACCTGGGTAGACCAGGATTGCCTGTTTTTTTATGGACCGCCACCCAGGCTCAAAGGGATCATAAGATTTTTCATACTAGAAACTTCCGTGTGCAGCCACAAGCTATTATGGGCTCTAGCATAGTTGATTAAGTCGTGCGAACTCTTACAGGGTAGACTAGCAGATGTAGGGGAAAGTAGGTGTAACGGTCTATCCATCGTAAGGTGCTAGCGCTTCTGAAAGACTATGTCTCGGTCATCTGTCTTCTCAAACACCATGTAGTGCGAGAAACCAAACGGAGGTGATCGAGTCTTGTGGGGAAAAGTGCGCAAACCTCTGCAGAGTGTATAAACTAATCATGGTTAGCCGTGTCCCCAGTTATGGACAACTTGAGTATCTAGTACCTGAATTATCATGTGAATCTCATCATGTTACTTTAAATTAATTTTGTTGGGTTTAATGATGTTAATTGGGATTGAGGCTGTCAACCATTCTCAATGTTCAACAACCACCATGATAGTTAAATAAAATTTATTCCTTTGCAATAGGGAAAAATTGGCTTTTCACAAAAACCTTATAACCATAGAGCTTTTCCACCAGCCAAATATGCATGTAGTGATAGCCTTTATTCATCATTATTTCTCTACGGTGTGAATTTGCCAGTACATTCAATGTACTGACCCTTTGTGGCTGCAACGTCTCATGTTGCAGGATTATCTTACGACGAGTAAGTGATACGCTAGGGTTACGATTTCTACACTCAACTTTGCCGTTGGTGTTGATGGGAATCCACAACCTTGTTACTTCCGCTATTTGGATTGAGGTAATAGTATTTACGTTACTTTTACATGTGATTTACCTCTGTTATAAATCCTTGAGTACTGTGTGTGTCAGCATACCGATCCAGGGATGACACTTAAGCACAGAGACTCGATCCATTCGAGTCGAGTTGCTACATTGTCTTAGCGTCTTTCAAATTCTTCATAGTGTCCAGCAGATATAAATCCCAAGTGACTCAAAGAATAGAGCTATGCTCCCCGGCAACGGCGCCAGAAATTAGTCTTGATAACCCACAAGTATAGGGGATCGCAACAGCTTTTGAGGGTAGAGTATTCAACCCAAATTTATTGATTCGACACAAGGGGAGCCAAAGAATATTCTCAAGTATTAGCAGCTGAGTTGTCAATTCAACCACACCTGGAAACTTAGTATCTGCAGCAAAGTGTTTAGTAGCAAAATATAGATAGTGATGGTAACGTAACAAAAGAGTAACGAAAGCAAAGTAATGTTTTTGGTATTTTGTAGTGATTGTAACAATAGCAACGGGAAAGTAAATAAGCGTAAACCAGTATATGGAAGCTCGTAGGCATCGGATCAGTGATGGATAATTATGCCGGATGTGGTTCATCATGTAACATTCATAACATAGGGTGACCAGAAACTAGCTCCAATTCGTCAATGTAATGTAGGCATGTATTCCGAATATAGTCATACGTGCTTATGGAAAAGAACTTGCATGACATCTTTTGTCCTACCCTCCTGTGGCAGCGGGGTCCTTGGAAACTAAGGGATATTAAGGCCTCCTTTTAATAGAGAACCGGACCAAAGCATTAGCACATAGTGAATACATGAAAACTCGTCAAACTAAGGTCATCACCGGTTAGTATCCAATTATTGTCACTTCGAGGTTACGGATCATAACACATAATAGGTGACTATAGACTTGCAAGATAGGATCAAGAACTCTCATATATTGATGAAAACATAATAGGTTCAGATCTGAAATCATGGCACTCGGGCCCTAGTGACAAGCATTAAGCATAGCAAAGTCATAGCAACATCAATCTCAGAACATAGTGGATACTAGGGATCAAACCCTAACAAAACTAACTCGATTACATGATAATCTCATCCAACCCATCACAGTCCAGCAAGCCTACGATGGGAATTACTCACGCACGGTAGTGAGCATCAATGAAATTGGTGATGGAGGATGGTTGATGATGACGACGATGGCGATGAATCACCCTCTCCGGAGCCCCGAACGAACTCCAGATCAGCCCTCCCGAGAGGTTTTAGGGCTTGGCGGCGGCTCCGTATCGTAAAACGCGATGATTTCTTCTCTCCTATTTTTTTCTCCCCGAAAGCAGTTATATAGAGTTGGAGTTGGAGTCGGGGGGTCTCCAGGGGGCCCACGAGGTAGGGGGGCTCGCCCTAGGGGGGGCGCCCCTCACCCTCATGGCAAGGGTGTGGGCCCCCTGGTCTTCATCTTTGGTGAGGATTTTTTATTATTTATTGTAAGATATTCCGTGGAGTTTCAGGTCATTCCGAGAACTTTTGTTTTCTGCACATAAAACAACATCATGGCAATTCTGCTGAAAACAACATCAGTCCGGGTTACGTTC
>NC_053028.1:383990310-384027143 GCF_003073215.2 Triticum urartu
TTCTGCGCCATCTCGCATGTAGGATCCTAGAGCACAGACAAAAACAAAGTGATGAAAGCGGGTTAAAGGTAGGTATCGGCTACAGAAATAGACAATATGTAATTATCCATAGCACTGCAGCAGAAGAGGCAATTTTTTTTATCAAAGTACAGGTTGCGGCAAAAGAAATTGGCAAGCCTGTTTATATCAGTAAACAAAAATGCTGCAGCACATGGGCATGGCAATGTTGTACTAGTAGTACTTGATGCTATTTGCATCACAAAGTAAACACAGAGAAGTTAAAACCAAAAAAACCACGAAAAAATGCTACTGCTCGCCGAACTACGAAAGCGGATTTTGGTTTACAAATATGCATTACGTACGTGTGTGTTGCTTCTTTACTCCATGTGCTGCATGCCTAATGATATGCAGCAATAAGCCCTGCTTGTATCATCACGATTTAGCCATGATACAGTCCAGAGGAGTCCATAGTATATATTGCAGCCTAAAAAACAGCAATGCAATGGACCATCTGAAACCCTACAGCATGTGTTTAGTTTCAAGAATACTATTTTCAGGAACAGTTGACCAACCCAGTTACGTTGTAGTTGGTTACACCTATCTAGACAAATTAAAATGAGAAGATACATAGACCTCTATTAGCAACAAAAGGGTCTTGAGAACCAAGGAACATATTGTTCAGATGCAAACTAGACCCATCCAGATGCAAGTGATTGATCCATAATATATTGGCGAGTGCCAGTTCAAACATAAAGGGTAACATTTGTATCCATGGAGCGGTATTGAATCTCAACTAGCAGCCAATTTCCACCAAAACAACACACTGGACGCATCAAGGAACCGGCCAAACTGAAATGAATATAGGGGAGAGAGGCGAGGTAAATCACCTTGGTAGCAGGGTGGGCTTGATGGTGTGGTGATTGTTGGGCATGACCTTGATGGGCAGCAGCGGCGTGTCCTTGACAGGTGCAGCACCGTGGCAATGGGAGAAAAGCAAACTTCCTGCAGAGACCACACGATCAGATCGGGAGATGAAGAAACAAATCCAGCATAAGAAGATAAGGGAGGGGAGGGACGAACAAGGCTATATCCCCATGGTTTGGGCGCGAGCGGCTGCTCCAGGGAGGGAGTCGCTGCTGGGCGGGAGGGGATGGTCGAAGGGCGCCTTCCCCGGCCGGATGGGCGGCGCCGCGGCGGAGGCTAACCCTCCTCTTTAGATCCGAGGCGGGGCTTCTGCTGGTGGCGTCCATGGCCTTCCCTGTGAAACAGAGAGGCCACAAGGTGACGGAGAGGGGAAGGGAAAGTAGAGGAGGAGGAGGAGGGGATGGGGACGAGACGAACCTCGCCAAGGACGTCGGGGAAGAGACAGCATCCGCCTCACGATGATACCGCTTCATTCTTCTGGTCCACGTGGTCCACCTGATAGCCTTTAAAGTACCTGCAACAATATCCACCTCACGATGATACGCTGCCATGAGTGGGTCCTTGGAATCCCAAGTGCCAGATACTTGTTGAGCCACGAGGTCCGAGTCACCGAAGCACTTAACTCGACTTAGATTCATCTCCTTAGCCATCCGGAGACCATGGAGCAAGGCTTCATACTCAGCTGCATTGTTAGTACAAGGGAACATTAAGCGGAGAACGTAACAAAACTTATCACCTCGTGGGGAAGTTAATACGACTCCAGCCCCCGAGCCTTCCAATTGCCTGGATCCGTCAAAATGGATGGTCCAATATGTGTGATCCGGCTTTTCTTCAGGTGCTTGCATTCCGTCCAATCATTGATGAAATCAACAAGTGCTTGAGACTTAACCGCCGTCCGAGGCACATACTTCAATCCGTGCGGCCCAAGCTCTATAGCCCACTTGGCAATCTGGCCAGTCGCTTCTCGGTTCTAGATGATATCCCCCAAAGGAGCAGAACTGACCACCGTAATTGGGTGCCCTTGGAAGTATTCCTTAAGCTTCTGCCTTGCCATAAAAACTCCGTACACCAGCTTCTGCCAATGCGGATACCTTTGCTTGGACTCAATGAGTACCTCGCTATATAATAGACCGGACGTTGAACCGATGCTCCTTACCTGCCTCCTTTTCGCTCCACCACAATAGCCACGCTGACCGCCACGAGCATTAGCAGGCAACATATAGCAGTACGGCTCCTTGGCAATAGGAGCGGCGAGCACAGGCGGATCTAATTGCCGCTTTAAAGTCCTCAAATGCTCATTAGCAGCGAAACTCCAGACGAATTGATCTGTCTTCTTCAACATCTGATACAAAGGGATTGCCTTCTCACCAAGGCGGCTGATAAACCGGCTTAACGCGGCAATCCGGCCTGCCAGGCGTTGAACATCATTGATACACTTCGGTTTAGCCAGGGAGGTGATGGATGTGATCTTCTCCGGATTAGCCTCAATTCCCCTGTTGGACACCAGAAAACCCAATAACTTGCCGCCGGTACACCAAAGACACACTTGCCGATTAAGCATCATCTTGTATGTCCTCAGGTTATCAAAGGTTTCCTTCAAAGTCGTCAACCAAGTCTCCTTCTCCCTGGACTAACCGATATCATCACGTAAGCATGTACATACTACCAATTGCTTGTGAAGACAATTTTGTACACACCATTGATAAGTTGCCTGGCACTCTTGAGCCCAAAGGGCATAGACACATAGCAGAAGGCTCCAAAGGGAGTATGAATGCCGTTCTCCTGTCCTTAACTGCCATTTTGATCTGATGATAGCCAGAATATGCATCCAAAAAACTTAAACGCTCGCAACCCGCCGTAGCATCAATAATTTGATCAATACGGGGGAGGGCAAAAGGATCTGCTGGACAAGCCTTATTAAGATCTGTGTAATCCACACACATGCGCCAGGTGCCGTTTTTCTTAAGGACCAGCACCGGATTGGCAAGCCACTCAGGGTGAAAAACTTCAACAATAAAGCCAGCTGCTAAGAGCCTGGCTACCTCTTCTCCAATCGCCTTGCGTCTTTCTTCGTTAAACCGGCGGAGGAACTGTTTCACCGGTTTGTATTTAGGATCCACATTAAGGGTGTGCTCAGCGAGTTGCCTCGGTACACCTGGCATGTCAGAGGGCTTCCATGCAAAAATGTCCCGATTCTCGGATGAACTCGATGAGCGCGCTTTCCTATTTCGGATCCAAGTTGGCAACTGATGCTGAACTGCTTGGACGAAATCGCCAGGTACGAAGTCAACAAGCTTAGTTTCTGCTGCCGATTTGAACTTCAGGGCCGGATCATCCGTAGTTGGCTTCTTTAATGGAGTCATGTCCGCCGGATCAACATTGTCCTTATAATACTTCAGCTCCTCGGTGGCACAAACCGACTTCTGCGTAGGCCGCATCTCCTTCCTCGCACTCCAAAGCAATTTTACGGCTTCCGTGAACCGTTATTGTCCCCTTGTGACCTGGCATCTTGAGCTGCAAATACACATAACAGGGTCGTGCCATAAACTTGGCGTAGGCCGGTCGCCCAAACAGGGCATGATATGGACTTTGGACTTTCACCACTTCAAACGTTAATGTCTCCGACCTGGAATCATGATCATCCCCAAAGGCCACTTCCAGAGCTATCTTACCAATAGGATATGCTGATTGCCAGGTACTACACCGTGGAACACCGTATTAGACGGTTTGAGATTTTTATCTGTTAGTCCCATACGACGGAAGGTCTCATAGTACAAGATATTAATGCTGCTCCCTCCATCCATGAGCACTTTGGTGAACTTGTAACCTCCCACCTGAGGCGCCACCACCAGAGCCAACTGACCCGGATTATCAACCTGGGGAGGGTGATCCTCTCTGCTCCATATGATTGGCTGTTCAGACCAGCGTAGATAACGGGGCACGGCCGGTTCAACAGTTGACGCCCGCCTCTGAACCTTCCGGTCTCGCTTGTCCAAGCTAGTGGCGAAGACATGGTACTGCCCACTACTCAACTGCTTTGGGTTGCTCTGGTAACCTAACTGTTGCTGTTGTTGGTTGTAACCACCCTGGTTGTTCTGACTATTTTGATTATTATGTCCGCCCGGATTACCGTTAAATCCTGAACCGGAATTTCCTCCACCGTAACTCGGCCCGGACCCTGAGCCACCGCCGGAGCCGTGATCATACCGGAAAGCATTAGAATTCTTGAACTCCTGCATAATGAAGCAATCCTTCCAAAGGTGGTTTGCTGGCGCCACCTTTGTCCCATGTCTTGGACAGGGCTGGCTCAGTAGATAATTTAGGGTCCGGGTTAGGGTTGGGTGCCCCACTGCGATTTGGGTTTACCCTTGCGTCGCTGGCCCTTGTCCTGCGCGTTGGTATTAGCCACAAAGTCCATGTTACCATCCGCTTTACGCTTGCCTCCACCACCATTGCCTGCCAAGTGATGCTGCTGACCTTTGGAGTTGTTGTTCCTCTTTCCCTTCCCTGCCTTGTCATCATCAGATTCGGGATCCTTGGTACTATCAGAATCAGCATACTTTACCAAAGCAGCCATGAGGGTCCCCATGTCAGTGCAATGGCGCTTCATCCGTCCCAACTTCAGCTTTAGGGGCCCAAACCGGCAGTTGCCTTCTAGGGTTAAGACTGCGGTGTCAGCGTTGATGCGGTCTGATGAATGCAACACTTGTGAGACCCGGCGCACCCAATGAGTCGTCGATTCTCCTTCCTCCTGGACACAGGCAGCTAAGTCTACTATCGACATGGGCTGCTTACATGTATCCTTGAAATTATTGATAAACCGGGCTCGTAATTGGGCCCATGAACTGATAGAATTGGCCGGTAAGCTTTTTAACCAAGTGCGGGCCGTTCCTTCAAGCATCATGGTGAAGTACTTCGCACATGCCGCATCATCCACATCAAGCATCTCCATGGCCATCTCATAGCTCTCCACCCATGTCTCTGGGGGTTGATCCGCCGTGTAATTTGGTACCTTGCGCGGCCCTTGAAATCCTTGGGCAGGCGCACATTGCGTAAAGCGGGGACAAGGCAAGGCACCCCCAAAGAGCTAGAAGTAACACCGGGTTCGACCGAAATAGTGAGAATCTCTCTAAGCTGCCGAGCTGATACTGTGCGGCTAACTCGGCCTCCCTGCGCTGCTCGGGCCCGGTCCACCACTTCCTGAGCGTTATCAGCACCACCCGCCGGGTTGTTGCCGCGGGGTGCTCCACGTCGTTCATTACTTGACACTGCTGGGTTCATCCATACGCCTGCTATAGCTCCGGCTTGGACGAGGGGTCGAGTGGATCCGGTCGCGGCTGTACGAGTATGCTTCCTGTTGGACCAAAGCTGTCCTAAGAAGCTCCTTGACCCGTCGTGTCTCTACCGCCTGCGGCGAGTCACCTTCAATTGGAATGGCCTCCAGCCATGCAGCAGCGGCAATGAGATTGTCCATTGGGTTGGAGTAGTGACCCGGTGGTGTTGAAACAGCCTGAGGTATGACAAGTGTTTTGACGAGGCGGATTCATCAGACGGGGCTGAACCGGCGCACCGGTCCCCGGAGCTTCCGGCTGGTTTCCCTCCAGCGGATTACTGGTTCCTGCTCCTGGGGTGTTGAAAAGGTCTCTGGCCTCGAAAACCGAAGGCAAACGGGATCGGTACTTCCTCTTCATGACTTCATGCGACGCGTTCTGGTCCAACATGAGCCTGTAGGCTTGTGCGTCTAAAGCGGCCCGCTCTGTGGTCATCCTGGCATTCTCAGCTGCCAGGTCCGCCTTGGCCTGGGTGATCTGTTCCTTCACCTTTGCAATCTCCGCGTTGTGGACTTCCTGATCCGCCGGATTAGCTTCTGCCATAAGCGCAGCCAATGCATCAAATAGATCTGATAGAACTTGAGCCGGCGGGCGTGCAGAGCTTCCTGCCCCGGCAGCTGTCGCCGCTACTGAACCGGAGGTTATTGGCGCAGCGGTCGAAGAATGAAGCGCTGCTTGTGTGCCGCCATGAATATTCCAACTCGGTTGGGTTGATCAGAGGGGTCCGGAATACTGTCGCCATCGGAACAGCCCCCAATCCGGCCATCTTGTAGCTGATATAGAGATTCGGTTTCTCCGGTTGATGACTCGTCGCCGGAATAAACGACGGTCTCGCCGCGAGATTCCGATCCATCCTCATAACTTCCTCCATGGATGACTCCCACGAAGGCACGCTTCACGGCCGGTTTAACCCGGGCGGATCGCGCACGCTGAGCCGTTTCGACGAGGTCGGTGCAGATGTCCGGCTCAGGGCCCGGTTCACCGATCTGCCGATGAAAACGTGTATGCCACCAAAGGGGACCCGGTACCCGTACTCAACTGAGCCGGCCTCGGGGCCCCAGCCTGCATCATCGATGTAGAGCTTGCCGCGACGACTCTTAGTCATCCGGCCCACAGCGTAGCCCTCGAGTCCTTCAAAGCGGCCCTCCAAGAACTTGAAACCATCGTGCGATAGCCCCACGGTGGGCGCCAACTGTCGTGGTTTTGTCACGGCAGATGTCCTAGAGAAAGGACTTAGTCGTGGAGCCATCGCGACGGGTTAGCTTGAAGGGGTTAAAGTGGACACAGGGACGCAAGAGAGTTTATACTAGTTCGGCCCCTTCGATGAAGGTAAAAGCCTACGTCTAGTTGTGATGGAATTGATGGGGTTTCGATGACTAGGGAGCAAACAAGCTTCGCCTATGTCTCGAGTTGTTGTCTGTTGTCCTTGAACCGCCGCCGGGTCGTCCCCTTATATACACGGGTGACGCCCGTCGGTTCACAGAGTCCCAATACCGGCTCATAGATGTGTCCGGTTTGGTCTCTACTTATTCCTAACTTACAATACAAGTTAAATACCAACGCCGGTTTACGGCTACAGGCCTTGAACCGACTATGGGCCTTGAGCCCTCATCTGCCTTCTTGGGCTTTAACATACTTAACTACTGACGAAGTTAACCCGGCCCAGATAGGCCGGTTTGCGCCCAGTAGTGATATCCCCAACAGCTTGCCTGGGGATGAAGAAGGTACCGGGAAGAAGTCCGGTGAAGCCGCGGAAAGATTTCCGGAAACAGTTCTCTCTCGGAGGGGCTGTTTATGTGCAAGGGCAACAAGGTCACTTTCACAGTGTCAAACTCTAGTGAAAACGAAACCAACAAGATGGGTTCGACGAAACGAAGACGTGGGCTTTGGAATCACCTCATTTGCAGTTGTGGTTAAAAAGTTATAACTATTTTTCTGCCAGGGACCTATCTGTCATGAAATCATCACAAATAAGCCCTCAGCCGGAAAAACAGAAAGCGCCTTCTCAGGAAATACGTTTTCTAGAATAGAAAGCGTATTTTGCCTCGAAGAAGAAACAAAATGCGCTTTCGGTTAGCGAAGGCGTACTCCCTGGAGTATGTCTCCACTTATCCAGCGTGGCAGTGGGGGCCCGTGGCGCTGTGCGGCTGACGAGTGGGGCCCGCCTTATCCTCTCCCACTCTCTCTCCTCTCGCCTGGCTCCTTTTCCTTCCCCGATGCACGCCCATGGAACAGAGGAGGGGCGAGGCAGCAGTGAGGATGGCACCGGCCAGCCAACTCTGGCCACCTCCCGCCGGAGTGAGGGCACCGGCGAGCTCGATGAGGGGCAGCGCGGCCGTCTAGCCCGTCTGTGGTCGTTGGGGAGGGCTACACTGTGGCGGCGCCCCGCGGTGACAGAAGACAGGGGCGGCGGCCGTTCTTGGGAGTGAGGGCATGGGCGCCTCCGACGAAGTGGAGGGGCCTGGGGGGCTCGGGGGTGGTGGTGGAGACCTCTGGTGGTGGTGGAAGGCAAGGAGGGGGACGGCGTTGAGTGAATTTAGCTGAGCATGGCTGGCGGCCATGGCGGCAATGGTGGTCGTGCAGGGCGGCTCGAGCTCAGGGAAGTGGTCAGGGGAGGCTAAGGAGGTGCGCAGGCTAGTGGTGAAGCAAGACGGGGTGGGGGTCACTACAAGAAATATGTCAACTTATGACCTTCTGTCAGTGACCCTCGAAGAATTGGTCATAAATTTATGACCATTTTAGACCAATTGGTCAAAAGCTGTTCAGGGGGCTCCAAACCCTAAACCATTGCGACCATTTTGGTCAGAAAGGTCTAATTTCCTTACACGAAATGGTCACAAAGAAAACAGTGCTAGTCGCTGCCTTATTTCTAGTTGTTAATGACCAATATAGATGGTCATAGCCTTGTAGATTGTGGTGGGTTGTGATGACTAGGCGCCATCTCATCAGTTTTGCCTATGTGTCATGTCCATGTGGCAGTTTTTTCCCTAGGTTGTGAAGCAACCTATATTTCTATCATTCCCAAAATTCCCAAAAAAATCTCATAAATTCTTTGGGGCATATATCTCTCTCTTTGTAAAAATCCTTCCTTGCCTAGTTCAAAACTAATTCAATAATATTCATTTTCCTATTATGTTCACAACAACACTTTATGAAGGAAGTGCTATTTATATATTCTTGATTGCCCTACGAATTTTTGGGCACTCTTTCCTATCCAAATTATTACTGCATGACAAAATTCAGCTCCATTTGCCTAGAAAATCTTCCTCGGCAAATTTCCAAAGTTTTTGTCCACCTAGAAGCATTGTGAAGGAAGTACCTTTTTTATATCTCTAAATGACATGAAATTTATACAGTTTCTTCATATGCCCAAATTATCACGCTCCTCCAAATTGCAGCTCAGTCAAATCATTTATGTGAGCCCAGGTTCAATTTATATTTTACGGCCAAATTGGCACGTTGCAAAGCAAGTGTTATATAGACCCCTCCTATTACCCTCAAACTTTTCGGGCACTCTTCCATACCCAAATCATTGCCACATGATAATATTCAGCTCAATTTTCCTAGTAAATCTTTCTCGGGAAATTTCCAAAGTTTCTACCTCGAGAGAAGCTTTGTGAAGTAAGTACTAGCTAGGCTTACCCAAATGATCTGAAAATTGACCAGCGCATGACCATACCTAAGTAACTTACCTACACCAATTTTGAGCTCATTTCATTCATCCAATCTCTCTCACTAGTTTTCCCAAGTTTCTGTCCATAGAAGAGCATTGTGAAGGAAGTACTACTTTGGCATGTCCAAATGGTATCAATTTTCTACAATGCTTTACTATGCCCAAATAACCATCATCCACAAAATTTCAGCTCAATCCATTCATTATTTTGAGCCCAGCTTCAACATTCATATCTTTGTCCAGCGTGGTACTTTGCAAAGCAAGTACCACCTAGGATCCTCCTTTTGAGCTAAAACTTTGTGAAGACATTCTCCTTAGTAGATGATCATCCTCAGCCAAAACTCACGCCCATTGGCCATGTGCATTTCCCGTACCGCTAATCAAACACTTGGCTGCTAATTCATGTTTGAGCATCGATCGGTCTTCTCGTGAGAATCTTATGTTGTAATTTTCTTCCTAGCACCAACCTGGGGAGTGCCCAACCCACTAGACATGCCTAAGCCGCCCAGAACACATGGCAACATTACGGTCACGCGGTGACCACGCGACGGGCATGCGAGTTTACGCGCTCTAGAGTTGAGGCCCTCGACCACCGCCCAAACCTCGACGTATCGCCACCAAACCATGTATTTATGATTAAATAGGTCCTTATGTAACTAGAAATGATTTTTGGAAAAAATAAATAGCAAACTATGAGGCAGCTGCAGTTCAAATTTGACCCGCTTCCAACTGAATCGGCGGAAATTTGTCTTTTTCACGAGAGGTGGATCAAATTTTTTTACACCCAACCATTTTGTCAATTGTGCATTAAATATGGCCTAGTATTTTATAAAAATGATTCGGTCCAATTTTGCAACAATTATTTGGTAGTTCCTTCACAAAAAAACCTCCTTTCGGGCACTCGAAAAATGGAAAATGGTTTTTTCGTCCAATGAAAATGAAAACTTCCTTAGGCAACATTGTTTGCCATTCCAATATGCACCCTTGTGCACAATATGAGATCATTTGAACAAACTATGCCATGAATGTGGCCATACGATTGATCATTTGGCTTGAAAGCCATTGATCTCCACACATGATAGCTCGTTTCTGAGAACACTTTTTTAAAATAACTGCCGTATTACAAGTTTGTTATTTTTCCTAGGAACTTGGCCACATATGATGACACAATGCGAAGGTTTCCCAATTTTTTGATTTTTTTTTGAATTTTTTATACCCGTTTCAAAATGTGGTCAAAACGGCGGGAATGACCGTTCCTAGTGGTTGAATCTTAGAATTTTTTTGGTGTTTCTCTGATTAAATAGATACTTATGTACCTTAGAAATGATTTTTGGAAAAAAATAAATTAGCAAACTATGAGGCAGCTCAGTTCAAATTTGACCCGGCTTCCAAGCTTAATCGGCGGGAAATTTGTCTTTTTCACGAGGAGGTGAATCAAAAATCTTTTACACCCAACCATTTTTGTCATTGTGCATTAAATATGGCCTAGTATTTTATAAAAATGAATTTTCCATTTTGCAACAATTTATTTGGAGGTCCTTCACAAAAAAAAACCTCCTTTTGGGCACTCGAAAAATGGGAAAATGGTTTTTTTTTGTCCAACGAAAATTGAAAACTTCTTAGGCAACATTGTTTTGCCATTCCAATGTAACCCTTGTGCACAATATGAGATCATTTGACAAACTATGCCATGAATGTGGCCATAAGATTGATCATTTGGCTTGAAAGCCCATTGATCTCCACACGTGATAGCTCATTTCTTGAGAACACTTTTTAAAAATAATTGTCCGTATTACAAGTTTGTTATTTTTCCTGGGAACTTGGTCCACATATAAAGACACAATGCGAAGGTTTCCCAATTTTTTGATTTTTTCAAATTTTTATGCCCGTTTCAAAATGCGGTCAAAACGGCGGGCATGACCGTTCCTAGCTAGTGGTTGAATCTTATAATTTTTTTGGTGTTTCTCTGATTAAATAGGTACTTATGTACCTAGAAATGATTTATTTGGTATGGTTTTGTAACAAATATATGGTAGGTCCTTCACAAAAAAAACTCATTTCGGGCACTCAGAAATGGAAAATCAATTTTCCGTGCAAAGTAAATGAAAACTCCCTTAGGCAACATTGTTTAGAATTCCAAGATGCACCCATGTGCACAATATGAGATCATTTGAATAAATTATGCCATGAAAATTTGGTAGGTACATCATAAGAAAAACTTATTTTGGTCACTCGAAAAATGAAAAATGGTTTTTTCGCGCAAAGAAAATGAAACCCCCGCAAATCAACATTGTTTGTCATCCCTACATACACACACATGCAAAAAATTGGTTCATTTGAATAAAATATAATAAGTTAATATGTTGAATGTTTATCCTGAATAAGAAGGTAAAAACTATAAGTGAAACGAAAGAAAAAAAGGAAAAATATATAAGCTTAACTCTGATTGGTGGAATCAGTTGTGCCCTGGATCGATGACATGGCAAACATCTATCCATCCATACATCCGTCCGCCCGTCCATCCTAGCGCCCCGCGCGCTCTCTCTCTCCCTCTCTCTTGCAGCAAACCCCTCTCAACCCTAGCGCTTGCAACCGCCTCCCACCGCTGGTCCCCGATCCAGATCCACCACTACTCCCCGATCCAGATCCGCCGCCATCTCCCTGTCCCCTCGCCGCCGGTCTGCACCCTCCCACCCCCCCCTTTGCCGCCCCTCCACCATCGCCGCCCCACCCACGTCGCCTCGCTGCTCCAGCCATCTTCGCCATCGGCGGCCGCCTGCCTCACCATCAACGAACACGCCAACTACTCCGTTCGCCTTGCTGCTCAACGAAGACGCCTGCCACGGAGCAGATCGGGCGAGATTCATAGACAAGAGAGAAGAGGAGCCCCCCGACTACTCTACGCGTGCCGCCAGATCTTCAACGCCCAACACCGACGTCTTCCTCCTTGGTCCGCCCAGGCTCCCCCTCTGTCCGCGTCCCTGAGGCGAGAGCATGTCGGCGGAGGAGGATTTGGCTGGTGAGATGGTAAGCTGGTTCTGCGGGCTGGTTCGATGATTCGATTCGTGTTGGTGCGAGCGTCCCATTGATGATGTGCTGTTTGTTTGTTTTTTTACTCAGGCAGGGCGCAAGGAGATGGCGCTCGACCTGGCAAGTTCATTGACAAGGGCGTCCAGGTCAAGCTCACCGGTGGCCGCCAAGGTTGATCCGATTCGCACAGCCCAAATCCCCTCATTTTTCTTCTGTCCCTTCCCAGTGTTATGATAGATACATCGTCAGATCCACTAGAGGGCTCCCTATTTGTTTTGCATTAGGCTCTGCCATCATTGCAGTGTTTGGTGTCGAGAGATACGTTATTTCTGGGTACATGGCCGGAGAATTTGACTTAGCTAGCTAGCTTCCGATGACTCGATCAATGCTAAGCGCCGAGAGAAACCGGTAGAGCATGTGGCTAGCTAGCTTCTGAAGGAGACCACGTAATCTGGACATCTTTTTTTAGAAAAGGAATCCTGATATCTTAGCAGCAGAATTAACACTAGGACCAAGTGAGGACGCAGACGTTTTCTGTGATACTGTGAGAGACACGCACGGGGTGGATGCATGCACATTATTCATTTTCCCTATAGAAGTCTATGGTTTTGCATTTTTGTACATCTCAAACCAAGCCGTATTTCATATCATAGGATAATTCTAGCTCGGAGACCATGGTCATGGTGTTGTTCGTACAGAAACCTGAGCCGACTTGCTTCTACAATTAACTTTTAAGATGTAATTTTCCATTAGTGAGCATGGTAATTGGGAAACACTATATAATGATAAAGTAATTAAAGAATATATATTCTTTAGAAATAATTGAAGAATTATTCATACATTAGACATGAGCCCATGCTGCTGGGGTATGTGCCATGCTCGACGCATTTGATTTTTTGAGGTTGTCTTGAAGGTTGTTAACGCGCAGGCAATGCCCCTGGACCCCATTCTCCGCCCATCCGGCAGTGTGCTGGATGTCGTCCTCCTCGACACGGCCGTCCCCGAAGAGCTCTCTTGGTCAGAGGAGGTGGAGCAGCAAGGCCTCCTATCCTCCAGCGCGTGGACCAACGGATGCGTCCTCTTGCTCTCCTAGCGTGGTGAGCTTCCCCTCTACCCCCTACCCCAGATCTGGATGATACTTGCAATTGTGCAGCTATATATGAAACAAATTAGGTCTTGGTTCAGTTTTGTATGTGACGATTTGATTAAACCTTGACTGAAACCAAAGCATCACGTTTTGATTAAATGTTTACATGAGTTGTTATTCTATTCAAGTGGGTGAACTAAGCCATTTTTATTTAGCTTGCTCTCTACTATGCCAAAGCCATCATTGTGAGCTATCACTGCATTACATTTTCCCAGAATTACAAATTAGCCACGGACTTGATTTGTTATTTGGACCACAAGCCTTTTGGGCACCGGATTTATATTATTAGCCCAGTACTGCAAGAATTCCTAAGATTGATCTTTAGGCATCCCTACAACTAACCACATGCTAGAGGATTGGAGCTGGTACATACGAATCATCAACTCCAGTTCCATGTTTCTCATGACTTTAGTCTGAACCAAGCATATGTACCTCTTAACTCCTCGTCCATAAATATCTGTTGTTGACACTCTCCCTGGTCGGTTTCCATCGTGTATATCATGATCGGAGACGTCTGCCTGTACATTGTTGGCAAGGATGAATATGATGAGCTTGCTTCCTGCTACAGATCCGACCTCTTCTGTCTTCGCCTGACCACGACCACAACGATGGCGAGGAGAAGGCTACGAGGAGGTGGACAACCTTCAGGCTGCCGCACAAGACGACCAAGGTCCGCTCTACTCTGTTGCTATCCCTCTCTCCAGCTTTGTAGAAACACTCGCTGGGTGCTTCCCTTGCCCCTGGCAATGTCAATGAATCACAGTGGTACTGTAGGGACCGAGGAAATTGTGGCATTTTGTTTAATTTTTTTATTCATTTGTTGCAGTTTGTGCACTGTTGTGGTGAAACCCTAGTGTTTCTGCAACCTACAAGTGCGTATGGGCACTGATTTCTAGAAGTATTTAAGTTGACATCTTTGTTGCTTTAGATAGTACAAAAATTTTGAAGGGTGGTTGATTTGCTTCTGTTTTTGAAATAGAGGTGACTATAGTTATGCATGAACAAGAATATGCTTGTAACTGGTGACAGATATGTTCTGCTGACCAGCTTTGCAGTTTGCCACATTGGTGATGGAAATGCCCCTAAATGATGATATCTTAGCAAGTGCTTTCTCCGATGTTTAACCTTGTTACGCTTGTCCATAAGTATTGCCGTTGATTTTGGTATATGAGCACTAGTGTTTTCTGCTTACAACAAGCTATGTATTGTACATGTGTCCATTTTACCTGTGTAAATAGTTTGTTTCATACCCAGTAACATGTTTCCTCAAAATGAATTATTCGTGCCATGTGAATCATTGCTGCTATCCTGCTACTAATGGATACAAGGACGAAATGCACAGTTTCCTCTCAAGTAGTGTTTGTTTGGTGACAGGATGTTGTTTTTTACTTCCAAGTATAATGCTCCTTTCATGTAGTGATGATACTACATCTATTTCATTCCATGTTTATGCCTCTTCCAGAAAATGTGCTGCACCTACAATAATCAATCTAACTTATCCATTTTATTTTATAGGCCTTCGAGTACAAGAGGCTGCTGCTTGACTATAACAGCGAACACGACCAACAAGTTCTGCCAGCGCGAGGCAAGCAATGACATGCTCGAATACCCCCACCTGTGAGTCGCGCTCCCTTGGCCCAGCCGCCCCTTCCCGCAAGTCTCTCTAGATTTGGGAGCACTGCTAGATCCTCTGCACTGGAAACGATCATATATTCAGATGGTATGTTAGTTTCCGTGGTTTTTGATAGGCCCGGAATCTGTTGGCGTTAACCATTTCCTGTGTGCTTCTTCGTAGCCTTGTTGCTGTTGTTGACCCAAACCAGTTTGCGTGTGATTGCTGGTACCTATATGTTAGTATTGTTTCTGCCTACTATGAGCTTGAATGTCTTAGGCCCTGTTCAGAATAAAGGGTATTAAAACACAGGAATTTAAGAAACAGTAGGAATGGGAAAGGAGAAGCAGAGCAAAACTGCGGATCTAGATACGTAGGAAAGCTTGAGAAAAACGAGTTCGGGTCGTTGCAAAAACACATAGGAGTCGGCTTATGCATGGGTGAGTCTCCTTCTGTTTAAATATAATTTATTCGGCATGTAACGTACTAGCTGCTTTGGTCTCCAAGCTGCTGGCACACAAAGGTATATTTTATTAGGATGTACAGTGCAACTGTCAGCCTGCACTCATTGTTAGCTCTGGGCTGCTTCTCTCTTACGCGAAGACACGAGCTCCGGTTGGATTTTTATTTTCCCGTGAAAGTCAGAGGAATCTGATGGTTGAAATCCTGCGTGCCGAACGCTAGTTCTTAGCAGATTTCCTCCGTTTTGGGTTCCTGTACCTTTTCTTTGAAATTCCTGTAAACCGAACAGGGCCTTAGTAGAACATCACCAGGTCAATGTGTTGCAGTCAAGTTTTGGAAGTTTTGCCATGCCATGCTTAGTGTTTACTGAACTGTGGCATTTGGGAATTTAGGTGTAATTTTTATACTCTTGAATGGATATTTTTTTATTGACAATCATTTAACTTCCACTATATCTTACTAATAATTTATGCAGATCAGCATCTTAAAGTCGTCGAGTGGCTGCTGCTGTGAACGAAGATCAGAAGAAGCCTAGAGATGTGCACAATAGTTTTAGTTGATGTTGCCAGCATGTTTTGGTGCATGTGTATTTGTTTTCGATTGTATGTACACTTGATGGATCGTGCGGATGTGTATGAGTTGTTGTGAGTTTCATTGAGGGATTTCTGGATTTGATCATTTAAATGTGAGAATTATTGATTGTTTGCTGTTGAAATGTGTAAAATTGAAATATGTGAATGAAAAATACTGAATGTTCTATTGGATTGAATAATATTTGGGCTCTAAAAAGGCTATGGCCCAAACAACAGTGGACTGGAATATCGCGCATTTATGAAAAAAGGTATAAAAAGGCTTAATTAAATGGACCGTGAAATGGATGAGGCCTAGAAGTAAAAAGGCCGAATTGTTGGGCTTGGCCCATGAAGCCGATCAAAAATTGATAGAAAAAAATATATAAAAAGGCTGAATTGTTGGGATAGGCCCATGTAGAAAATCGAATTGGACCGGGCTGAATCTTGTGCCACATCAGATTGCCACGCTGGATGCCTACGTGGCCTGGGGAGGTTGCTAGTGACCAAAACGCCACAGTAGACGTATTTTGGTCATAAACGTCTATGACCATTCCAGAAGAAAGGTCGCTATAGTCAGTTTATGACGGCCAGCTTTTGACCTTATGTTTTTGGTCACAAAAAGGTCACAAATGGAAATTTGTGACCATTCAGTGACCAATAGTGGTGGTCACAAGTTGACATATTTCTTGTAGTGGTTGGCCTTTTATTGGCGGGGGAGGGGTGTGCCGCGCTGGCGCCGCCACGGACGCATGCCCACGCGCATGAGCTCGGAGGCAGGCGGCGAGGGAGGCATGGGGAGACTCTTACGGGGTAGGCGGCCAACGGAGCACGGGGAGGATGACGACGGCGATGAACAGAGCCAAACCGCCACTGTGCTCTCGTGGGCGCGCTGTGGCTTGCGTCGGTGAGGAAGCAGACGAAGGGGGAGAGGGGTCCAGGGGAACGGTGATGACGAGATGAAGCCATTGGACATGCTCACGAGCTCTAAGACGACGAGAGGGAGCCGTGCCAAAGCACAAACGGTGCTCTAGACACGCCACAATGCACAGAGCGCGTGCATAGGTAGCCATAGTTGAGGAATAATGGCTTTATGAACCATGCCCAAAATGGGTGGAGGTAAGTTATATGGATAATAGAAGGCCTAGACAAATTGGCAGCCATAATGGAGCAAGATTATATATACTTGCTTCACAAACTGAAATTTTGGACAAAATCAAAGAATTGAAGGTGAGCTCTCATGGAGGCATGACATGAGCTCTACTTTGGTGGAGGGCTATGATATGATGATATGAGGGATCATGCAAAATGGCAACTCATTTGGATATGCCTAGCTTGTACTTCCTTCACAACCACTTCCCTCAGACAGGAACTTTGGAAAATCATAATTAAATAATTACTAGGAAAATGAGGTTGCACTTTGGCATGTGGCAATGATATGGACAGGAAAAGGTGTCCAAGGAGTTTGAGGTCAATTGGGAAAAGATAAATGACACTTGCTTCACATTCTGTCATTCAGGACAGAATAGGAAATGAATTAATTGAGCATGATGGGGAACATGGAAAATGAAATATTTTGCCATATTTGATGAACATATGACCCAAACAATTTATGAGAATTATTGGGAATTTTAGGAGTGATAGAAATATAGGTTGCTTCACAACCTAGGGCAAATTGGGTTATTCCTTTAATAGAAAAGGAATATTCCCAATGAAAAGAAAATTGGGATTAGGGCTAGGATGAAAATGACAGGTTCTAGGAAAGGATTTGGGAATGACAAGCCACTCTGGAAACAAAGAAGAGGGCATCTTCTTTGGTTTCTAGACCACAAAGCCACGGGAAAAGAAAACTCAAGCAAAAACCTCAGAAAAACAAAAGAAAAAAGAAAGCGGCAAAAATCAGGCTGTCACAACCTACTGAAAATATTGAATATGAAATTCCTTCAGGTATGATAGAACAACTACTAGCTAATCCTTATGCACGAGATGGAACAGAATATCCTGATATGTACTTGATATATGTAAAACAAATTTGTGGATTGTTCGAGCTTGCAGGTTTACTAGGAGATGAGGTGATGAAGAAGGTTTTCCCATTATCTTTGAAGGGAAAAGCATTGGCATGGTATAGGCTATGCGATGATATTGGATCATGGAATTGGAATCGTTTGAAATTGGAGTTCCACCAAAAAATTTATCCAATGCATCTACTTCATCATGATCAGAATTATGTATATAATTTTTTGCCTCGTGAAGGAGAAAGTATCGCTCTAGCTTGGGGGAGGCTTAAGTAAATGTTATATTCATGCCACAATCATGAGCTCTCAAGAGAAATTATTATTCAGTACTTTTATGCTCGGCTTTCTTGTAATGATCAAACCATGTTGGATACTTCTTGTGTAGATTCTTTTGAGAAGAAAACTATTGAATTCCGGTGGGATCTTTTAGAAAGAATTAAATGCAACTCTGAAGATTGGGAACTCGAGGAAGGTAAAGAGGCATGTATAAATCTTAAGTATGATTGTGTTAAATCTTTTATGGATACCTATGCTTTTCAAAACTTTAGCACTAAATATGGACTTGACTCTAAGATAGTAGCCTCCATTTGTGAATCATTTGCTACTCATGTTGTACTCCCTAAAGAGAAGTGGTTAAAGTATCACCCACCTACTAAAGATGAAATTAAAAAACCAGTACTAGTTAAAGAGGAAACTATTCTCTGTAATGTTGATCCAGTTGTTCCTACTGCTTATATTGAGAAACCCCCTTTTCCTGTCAGGATAAAGGAACATGCTAAAGTTTCAACTGTGGTTAACAAAAGCTATGTTAGAACACCTAAACCAGATGAACAAATTAGAGTGGAACCTAATGTTGCTATGGTTAAAGATCTCTTAGAAGAAGATATAGATGGGCAAGTTATTTACTTCTGTGTAGAAGCTGCTAGAATTGCTAAACCCGATAAAAGGGATAAACATAGACCAGTTGTTGGCATGCCACTCATTTCAGTTAAAAAAGGAGATCACTGCTATCATGGTTTATGTGACATGGGTTCTAGTGTAAGTGCTATTCCTTACAATTTATATCAAGAAATTAAGAAAGTCATAGCACGTGTAGAGATAGAAGACATATATGTTACTATTAAACTTGCTAATAGAGACACCATATCAGCTTGTGGGATTGTTAGAGATGTTGAGGTCTTGCGTGGGAAAATAAAATATCCAACTAATTTTCTTGTTCTTGGCTCCCCACAAGATCACTTCTGTCCCATTATCCTTGGTAGACCTTTCTTGAACACAATTAATGCTCAGATAGATTGTAAGAAACAAACTGTCAGTGTTAGCTTTGGTGATGAGTCTCATGAATTTAATTTTTCCATGTTTAGTAGAAACCATCATGAAAAAGAATTGCATAGTAGAGATGAATTAATTGGTCTTGCTTCTATTGCTGTGCCACCTACTGATCCTTTAGATCAATATTTGCTAAACCATGAAAATGATTTACATATGCATGAAAGAAATGAAATAGATAAGATTTTCTTTGAACAACGTCCTCTGCTTAAACACAATTAGCCTATTGAAACTCTAGGAGGTCCACCTCCACCTAAAGGTGATCTTGTGTTTGAATTAAAACAATTGCCAAACACATTGAAATGTGCTTATCTTGATGAAAAGAAAATATATCATGTTATTGCTAACCTTTCAGAACATGAACAAGAAAGATTATTGAAAGTTCTAAGGAAGCACCGAGCTACTATTGGATATACTCTGGATGATTTAAAGGGCATTAGTCCCACTCAATGTCAGCATAAAATTAATATGGAACCTGATGCTAAACCCGTTGTTGATCACCAATGTCGGTTAAATCCGAAGATGAAAGAGGTGGTAAGAACGGAAATATTAAAACTTCTGGAAGCAGGTATAATTGATCCCCTATACTTGTAGGTCATCAGTGCCGCATTACGCCTACCAAAAGACAAAGATGCCAGGTTCCAAGGGCATCATCACCATTGCCGGTGACTACCAGAAGTCGCTCACGTGCACTGCCGCTACTCTCGGCTGGCCGAGTCCCTCATCATCACCGAAGAGAAGCGCCTCCTTGACCGGGTGGTGGCCATGGTCAGCAAGCAGCTGGACATCACATCAGACCCCTGGAGGCAGAGGTCGAGGGATCATTCCAGCCGGCCAAGGAAACCAAGAAGATCATCTTGGACCCGGCGCACCTAGAGAAGTTCGCTGTCATAGGGTCAAACCTTGGCGGCAAATAGGAAAGCGAGCTAGTCGATTTCCTCCATGAGAATCGGGATATCTTTGCATGGTCTCCCAAGGACATGATGGGTGTTTCGAAGGATTTCGCCGAGCACAAGCTACATGTAAGGCCGGATGCTAAACCAGTCAAACAACCCCTATGCTGCCTGTCAAAAGAGAAGAGAAGGATCGTTGGTGATGAAATTGCCCGGCTTCTGGCAGCCGTCTTTATCATGGAAGTGTTCTACTCGTACTGGCTTGCCAACCCAGTCCTCGTTTTGAAGAAAAACAACAAGTGGCGCATGTGTATCAACTACACAAGCCTCAACAAAGCCTGCCCCAAGGATCCATTTGCCTTGCCTCGGATCGATCAAGTGATAGACTCCATGGCCAGCTACGAGCTGCTGTCCTTCCTGGACGCCTACTCCGGCTACCACCAGATCAATCTGGACCCAGCCGACCGCCTAAAGGACGCCTTCATCACTCCTTTCGGCGGCTTATGCTACATTACCATGATGTTCGGCTTGAGATGCCGGCGCCACCTTTCAGTGCTGCATGCAGAAGTGCCTCCTAAAGCAGCTTGGCCGGAATGCCCACGTCTATGTGGATGAAATAGTGGTGAAGACGGAGAAGCACCACACCCTTATGGAGAATCTCAAGGATACCTTTGATAACATGCGCCGCTTTCAGATCAAGCTCAACCCGGAGAAGTGTGTCTTCAGAGTACCAGCTGGCCAGCTCCTTGGTTTCCTTGTCTCTGAGCGTGGGATCGAGTGCAACCCCATGAAGATACGGGTCATCGAGCGGATGAAGAAGTCGACCCGATTGTGGGACATCCAGAAGTTCATCGAGTGCTTAGCATCTCTCTGCCGGTTCATCAATCGGCTGGGTGATAAGGCCCTCCCACTGTATCAGCAGATGAAGAGGACCACCTGCTTTGACTGGACCGACCAGGCGGACGAGGCTTTCACTACAAAAAAAGACACATCCGTGACATTTTGGGCCGAACGAAATTTTTTTCTGTCATACTTATGACACTTATATGATGATAATTGTGACAAAACCCGGTATCATCATAGATGTGCTGGGGTCCTACTTCTATGACAAAAAATCATGACAGAAAATGGGCTTTTCGTCTTGGGCAGGCCAGAGACGCAACTGCATGACATTCTTTGGGCCGTCCATGACGGAAAAAACATGGTAGAAGCGAGGGCGAGGAAAATATCGGGGTGTTCTCGGTTACGGTGGGTGGTCGGGGCCAAGCGATGGGCGTTTCTCTCGTACACGCACGTGCGTGGAGCGAGGCATTGGGCTCTAACTGAACACGAGCGAGGCATTGGGCTCTAACTGAACCCGAGCGATTGCACTACAGGCTACACGTTACTGAACCCGAGCGATCGATCGATGGCTGTTAACTGAACCCGATCGAGCAACTCCTTCGCTACTGCTGCTAACTGAAGCCGATTGATGCTGCCTCTGGATGAATCACTAGTAGAAAAGGGGCAAAGGTCCAGGCCGGGTCAGCCCATTAGTCTCGGTTCAGTCCAGAACCGGGACCACTGGGGGCATTGGACCCGGTTTGTGATCCCAGGGGGCCGGCCGGGCCACGTGGGCCATTGGTCCCGGTTCGTCTGGACCTTTTGGTCCCGGTTGGTGGGACGAACCGGGACCAATGGGCCTCGCTCCTGGCCCACCACCATTGATCCCGGTTGGTGGCTTGAACCGGGACCAAAGGCTCCCCTTTAGTCCCGGTTCATGCCACCAACCGGGACCAATGAGGTGCTTGTATATACCCCCTCGCGTAAGAGCAGAGCACACTGCTCTGTTTTTCCTGGCCGAGGGGGAGAGGGCTTGGTGGTACTCTAGCTCACCTCCTTAAGCTTTCTCCTCCCCAAGCTCAACCTCCTTAAGGTGTTCGATGGAATGCCCGAGCCACACTGCTTAAGCTTTCTCCTCCCCAAGCTCAACCTCCAAGCTCCATTTTCCTCAATATTTGTCTAGGTTTAGCGGTCCATCACGCCCCGTCCCCGTCTTCACCGCCGTCGATCACCCGCGCCGAGCTCATCGTCGGCACCATCGTGGTGAGCCTCTTGTTCTTATATTCTTTCTAAAAGGAAAAAATATTCTTGCTTGTATGTTTACATAGATACTTGTATTATTTTATTACTTTTATTATTTCATCTTATATGGTGCGATGGTTTTGGTATCCGCCCCCGTCGGCCCTCGTCCTGTCTATGATTCGGATGTGGTATATATATTATCTTTATAACTATTGGTTCATTTATTGTTTATGAAAATTATGTCGACCAACGTGACATAGATTTTATTTATCTAGGATGTATGTGAACCGGAAATTCCAACCGACCGTATTGTCGAGAGGTTAAATTTAGTTGAAGAAGAAAACAATTTGTTGAAGGAAAAAATAAAAAAAATTGAGGAGGAGAAGATGATATTGGAGTTGCATGTTGCGGATGTCGTCGATGATCACAAGATCAAGATGGATGCAATGCGCTTGAAGATTAGAAAGATTAGAAAATATGCCATTCATACCGAGGCTTGGTATCATTATGCCGTTGGATCAATTGTTACCTTGGTTGCGATTATGATCGCATTTGTTTTCGCATTGAAATGTTTTACATAGTTTCAATGTATGGTTTAATTAACTAGATGCTCTGGAGAGCTATATGTTGTTAGATGCGAACTATGTATGTACTTTGGTTTTAATGTGATGATGAACTTCTATTTGGACACTTAATTATATATAATGCATGCAGATGAACCGGCAATGGATGTACGGTGACAGACACACCTCCGAGTACAGTAAGGGCGTGCATGAGTTTCTCGATGCGGCTGAAGCAAACAAGTAGAATGGTTTTATGTGTTGTCCATGCACTAAATGTGGGAATACGATGTCTTACTCTAACCGGAAAATCCTTCACTCCCACCTGCTTTACAAGGGTTTCATGCCATACTATAATGTTTGGACGAGGCACGAAGAAATAGGGGTTATGATGGAAGACGGCGAAGAAGAAGAGTACGATGACAACTATGTGCCCCCTGAATACGGTGATGCTGCAACGAGGGGAGTTGGTGAAGATCAAGAGGAACCAAACAATGTGCCCAATGATGCTACAACGGGTGAAGCTACTGAAGATCAAGAGGAACCAGACGATGTGCCCGATGATGATGATATCCGCCGGGTCATTGTCGATGCAAGGACGCAATGCGAAAGTCAAAAGGAGAAGCTGAAGTTCGATCGCTTGTTAGAGTATCACAAAAAAGGGTTGTACCCCAATTGCGAAGATGGTAACACAAAGCTCGGTACCGTACTGGAATTGCTGCAGTGGAAGGCAGAGAATGCAGTGCCTAACAAAGGATTTGAGAAGCTACTGAAAATATTGAAGAAGAAGCTTCCAAAGGATAACGAATTGCCCGACAGTACATAGCCATCAAAGAAGGTTGTATGGCCTCTAGGATTGGAGGTGGAGAAGATACATGCATGCCCTAATGACTGCATCCTCTACCGCGGTGCATACAAGGATCTGAACGCATGCCCGGTATGCGGTGCATTGCGGTATAAGATCAGATGAGATGACCCTGGTGATGTTGACGGCGAGCCCCCAGGAAGAGGGTTCCTGCGAAGGTGATGTGGTATGCTCCTATAATACCATGGTTGAATCTTCTGTTCAGAAACAGAGAGCATGACAAGTTGATGCGATGGCACAATGAGGACCGTAAGAAAGACGGGAAGTTGAGAGCACCCGCTGACGGGTCGCAGTGGAGAAAAATCAAGAGAAAGTACTGGGATGAGTTTGCAAAGGACCCAAGGAACATATGGTTTGCTTTAAGTGCGGATGGCATTAATCCTTTCGGGGAGCAGAGCAGCAATCACAGCACCTGGCCCGTGACTCTATGTATGTATAACCTTCCTCCTTGGATGTGCATGAAGTGGAAGTTCATTATGATGCCAGTTCTCATCCAAGGCCCTAAGCAACCCGACAACGACATTGATGTGTACCTAAGGCCATTAGTTGAAGAAATTTTACAGCTGTGGAATGAAACGGTGTACGTACGTGGGATGAGCACAAATAGGAGGAATTTAACCTAAAGGCGTTGCTATTCGTGACCATCAACGATTGGCCCGCTCTCACTAACCTTTGAGGACAGACAAACAAAGGATACCACGCATGCACACACTGTTTAGACGACACTGAAAGTATATACCTGGGCCATCGTCGATTTCTTCCAACCAACCATCAATGTCGAAAGAAAGTCAAGCATTTCAAAGGCGAGGTAGATCATCGGAAGAAGTCTGCCATGCGTACCGGTGATCACGTACTTGCTATGGTCAATGATTTACACGTAATCTTTGGAAAGGGTCCCGGCGCACTAGCTGTTCTGAATGACGCTGAGGGACACGCACCCATGTGGAAGAAGAAATCTATATGTTGGGACCTACCCTACTGGCAAGACCTATTGGTCCGCTCTTCAATCAACGTGATGCACGTGACGAAGAACCTTTGAGTGAATCTGCTAAGCTTCTTGGATGTGTATGGGAAGACAAAAGATACACCCGAGACACGGGAGGACCTGCAATGTTTGCACGAAAAAGATGGCATGCCTCCAAAGCAGTATGAAGGTCCTGCCAGCTACGCTCTTACCAAAGAAAAGAAGGAAATCTTCTTTCAATTCCTGCTCAGTATGAAGGTCCTGACTGGCTTCTCGTCGAATATAAAGGGAATAATAAATATGCCAGAGAAAAAGTTTCAGAACCTAAAGTCTCATGACTGCCACGTGATTATGACGCAACTGCTTCCGGTTGCATTGAGGGGGCTTCTACCGGAAAACGTCCGATTAGCCATTGTGAAGCTATGTGCATTCCTCAATGCAATCTCTCAGAAGGTGATCGATCCAGAAATCGTACCAAGGCTAAGGAGTGATGTGGCGCAATGTCTTGTCAGTTTCGAGCTGGTGTTCCCACCATCCTTCTTCAATATCATGACGCATGTCCTAGTTCATCTAGTCGACGAGATTGTCTTCTGGGGCCCGTATTTCTACACAATATGTTCCCCTTTGAGAGGTTCATGGGAGTCCTAAAGAAATATGTCCATAACCGCGCTAGGCCAGAAGGAAGCATCTCCATGGGCCATCAAACAGAGGATGTCATCGGGTTTTGTGTTGACTTCATTCCTGGCCTTAAGAAGATAGGTCTCCCTAAATCGCGGTATGAGGGGAGACTGACTGGAAAAGGCACTCTTGGAAGTGACTCAATAATATGCAGGGACGGATATTCTTGGTCTCAAGCACACTACATAGTTCTACAGAACTCTACCTTGGTGACCCCGTATGTCGATGAACACAAGAACAGTCTGCGCTCCAAACACCCGGAGCAGTGCGACGACTGGATTACATGTGAACACATCAGGACTTTCAATAGTTGGTTGGAAACACGTCTCAGAGGTGACAAAACTGTTTGTGATGAGTTGTACTTGTTGTCCAGGGACCATCTTTGACTGTATTGACTTACAAAGGATACGAGATAAATGGGAATACATTTTACACGATCGCCCAAGATCAAAAGAGCACCAACCAAAACAGCGGTGTCCGCTTTGATGTAGCAACCGAGAGCAGAAAGGACACATATTATGGTTACATAGTGGACATATGGGAACTTGACTACGGACATGATTTTAAGGTCCCTTTGTTTAAGTGCAAATGGGTCAATCTGTCAGGCGGTGGGGTACAGGTAGACCCACAGTACGGAATGACAATAGTGGATCTGAAAAATCTTGGGTACACTGACGAACCGTTCGTCCTAGCCAATGATGTGGCACATGTTATCTATGTGAAGGACATGTCTACCAAACCGAGAAAAAGAAAAGATAAGGAAGCGAATACATCATACGATGAGCCAAAGCGCCACATAGTTCTTTCAGGAAAAAGGGACATCCTGGGAGTGGACGGCAAGACAGACATGTCTGAAGATTATGAAAAGTTTCATGAAATTCCTCCCTTCAATGTCAAGGCTGACCCAAGCATCCTGATAAACGATGAAGATTATCCATGGTTACGGCGCAATAAGCAAGTGACACAAGCGAAGAAAAAGTGAAGACTTTCTCCCGCAACTATTATGATGATACCATGCCAACTTTGTAACACACGAGTATGCTATGCCAACTTTTTCAGAGTTCATTTGAAAACTATGAATTTAGGTCGAATTTTCTCTATAGGTGCATCTATGTTCATTTTTTAGTAAAGTTAATCACAAACTTGTGATTCACACAAATTTCAAAGAATTCAAATTTTAACTATTCAAATTTGAAAACTAATGGCACTAATAGAAAGTTTATAATTTTTCTAAAACTAATGACACTAACAGAAAGTTTATAATTTTGCTGACCTAAAAGCAAAAAGAAATAAAAAATAAAGCAAAAAACAAAAGAAAATAAATAATGTAGAAAACAAAACAAAAAATCTGGAAAACAAAAAAATAGCAACAATAAGTATTTTTTTGTAAATAGAAACAAAATAAAATAAATAAAGCAACAAAGAAAACAAAAAAACTAAAAAAATGTTTTCAAATTTGAAAACTAATGGCACTAACAGAAAGTTTATAATTTTTCTAAAACTAAAAGCAAAAAGAATAAAAAATAAAGCAAAAAACAAAAGAAAATAAATAATGCAGAAAACAAAACAAAAAAACTGGAAAAAATAGCAACAATAAGTATTTTGTTGTAAGTAGAAACAAAATAAAATAAATAAAGCAACAAAGAAAACTAAAAAACTAAAAAAATGTTTTCAAATTTGAAAACTAATGGCACTAACAGAAAATTCATAATTTTTCTAAAACTAAAAGCAAAAAGAATTAAAATATAAAGCAAAAAAAAGAAAATAAATAATGCAAAAAACAAAACAAAAAACTAGAAAAAAATAGCAACAATAAGTATTTTGTTGTAAGTAGAAACAAAATAAAATAAATAAAGCAACAAAGAAAACTAAAAAACTAAAAAAATGTTTTCAAATTTGAAAACTAATGGCACTAACAGAAAATTCATAATTTTTCTAAAACTAAAAGCAAAAAGAATTAAAATATAAAGCAAAAAAAAGAAAATAAATAATGCAAAAAACAAAACAAAAAACTAGAAAAAAATAGCAACAATAAGTATTTTGTTGTAAGTAGAAACAAAATAAAATAAATAAAGCAACAAAGAAAAAAAGTGCCACCTACTGGGCCCCCACGGCCCGAATACGACTAGAAACCCTACCATGGCTAGGATTCAGGCCGCAGAAGGCCCAATAGGCCCACAAGCAGAGAGGTGTCAGATTAGGCCCATAGGCCTGCAGTTCAGAGGAGTTCGAGAGGGAAGAGGCAGCGGAGCTTAATAAACATGTGTTGGCCGCTCTCAACTAGCGAGGTGGGACTAAACTCCCACCACCGCGCAGCGCAAGGCCATTGGTCCCGGTTGGTGGCACCAACCGGGACTAAAGGGGGCATTGGTCCCAGTTCGTGGCACAAACCGGGACCAATGCCCCTTTTAGTCCCGGTTGGTGCCACAACCAGGACCAAAGCTTTTCAGGCAGCCCAAAGGGTGGGAAGCGGCAGCCTTTGGTCCCTGTTGGCGGCACCAACTGGGACTAAAGGGGGCATTGGTCCCGGTTTGTGCCACGAACCGGGACCAATGCTCCGTCTATATATACAACACTTGTGAAATTTTTTGTTCAATTCTTTGATCCCGCCCCGACGACGCCGCCAGGCTGCCCCTCTACGACTCGCCATCGCTCGTCGCCCTGCCTCCAACGCTGTCCCGCGCCGCCCAGACGCTGTCGCCACCCCGCGCCGCTCAACGCCGTCGCCACGCGCCACCCCGCGCCGTCGTGGTCATCTCCCCCCGCCGCCCCGACGCCGTCGCCCCGCCCTGCTCGCGCCCACGCCGTTGCCGCTCGCCTCTGCCTCGCCGCGCCCCAGCTGCCCCACGCCGCCGTCGCCTCTGCCTCGCTTTGGTCAGGGCTGGCACCGCCCCCCTCTTCCCCCTGTTTTTTTGCAAATATAGTATGTTTTTTCCTGATTATATGTATATGTATGAGTATATGTATGTGTGTATATCTGTTTATATGTCCTTTTTTTTAGATTTTTTGTTTTTTGCATTTTTATAAAAATGTATATATGTATGTATATATGTTCTCTGTGTATATATATATATGTTAATGTATATATGCAAAAGATAGATTTTTAGAAAAAATAGTATTTTCTTTTCATAGATTTTTTGGTGATATTGATTACTGTAAATATGCAAATGTTTGTATATTCATATGAACAATGAATTAGGCAAAACCTTTACTTTTTTTCTAATGTTTGTATATGCAAATGTTTGTATATTCTATTTGAACATTATTTACAAAAATAAGCAATGCTACTTCATGTATTTGTAAGAAGGAAGAAGAAGAAAAAGAATGAGAGCAAAAAGGAAATAAGAAGAGGAAGAAAGGAGAAGAAGAGGGGAGAGGAAGACGAGAAGAAATAAATAAGAAGAAGAAAAAAGAAGAAAAAGAAGAGGAGAAGAAGAAAGGAATAGAGGAGAAGAAGAGAAAACAGAATATATTCTAATATATTCTATTTTCTCTTCTTCTCCTCTATTCCTTTCTTCATCTCCTCTTTTTTTTCTTTTTTTTCTTCGATCTTCTCCTCTAGCTATTCCTTTCTTCTTCTCCTCTTTTTATTTCTTCTTTGTTTTCTTATGTTTTATCGGGCCTGTCGTCGTCGATATATACCCCTCCCGATAACTTCAACATGAGGGGGGGGGTCGATACACCCCCTCCCCGATAATATTATTTTCCCATGTACATATGTCGTGTCGATATACCCCCTCCCGATAACTTCAACACGAGGGGGGGTTGATATACCCTCTCCTGATAACTTCAGCACGTGGGGGGGGTCGATATACCCCCTCCCGATAACTTCAACACAGGGGGGTCGATATACCCCCTCCCGATAACTTCAACACGTGGGGGGGTCGATATACCCCCTCCCCGATAATATTATTTTCCCATGTACGTATGTCGTCGTTGTCGATATACCCCAAACCCTTGAAGCGTTGTCGAGGCCACCCCAAACCCTAGAGAAGCAGCGTCGAGGCCACTAATTAATATTAGTTCTACGTTTGCCACTAATATATCCATCTGTCATGTTTGAATAATAATTGCCATGTTGTAAATATTTGTAGAAACTATGGACACCGCCCGAGACGAAGTACAAGAAGAGTTGTTGGGGACATAATCGCACGAGGAAGTGATGCCGTCTGCTCGTTGTTTCTCGACACCGATGGTATGGAAGCAGCTGGCTATGATTATGATGGCTCCGGTGACCTAATGCCGGTGCAAGAAGGAGACCGTGAGGACGGCTCCGGTGACCCAATGCCGGTGCAAGAAGGAGACCATGATGACGGCTCCGGTGACCGAACCGAGTCCGGCCAGGTATATATATTAGTTAAGCCTGTGCTGACTAGCTAATTTATGCATTCATTGTTTTGGTATGTACACATATTAATTAAGTCTTTGTTCTTTTTTCTAGCCCTCCGGATCGAGCACAACTTCGGTAAAGAGACGAGGCCCGAAGAAAAAGTTGAGCTCGGATGAAAGGTTTGAGATCATAGCAATCGCGCCCGACGGCCAACCGATTGAACCCATCCGGACAAAGAACGCATTTGTTGCTCAGTGCGGGGTTCTGGTTAGGGACAAGATCCCGATCAGCATCCAGCAATGGTTAAAGCCGGCTACAGAAGACCCTGAGGTGTCTTATGTCAATGATATGCAGAAAAATGATCTTTGGACTGAGCTGAAGTCAAATTTCACCCTACCGCCAGAGGATGATCCGGAGAAGCCAGTTAAAGAGCAATTAATCAAGTCTTTTGCTTAAGAGGATGGCAGACCTATTCAGGAGGTGGAAGAAAGAGCTGAAAAGTTTGTCGATAAAAGAGACACCAGAATTCAAGGGCAGATATGAGAAGATCAGAGATCACTGGCCCGCATTTGTGGCCCACAAGACATCGGAAAAGAGTAAGAAGATGTCGGCGACAAACAAGCAAAATGCTGCGAAGAAGAAGCATCACCATCGCACGGGGTCAGGTGGCTACCTCGTAGCCCGGCCTAAGTGGCAAGGACTGAGAATGATCTGGTTGATAAAGGGATCGAACCAGAGACAATTAACTGGCCAGACCGTTGCCGGACTTGGTTCTTCGGGGCTGGCGGAAACTTGGACCCTGTATCAGGGAAGTGCATTTGGACGGACGAGCAAATGAATACCAGTCAGAGGCTTAAGCACTATATCGAAGCAGCGCAGCAAGGGACGTTCGTTCCAGACAGAGAGAACGACGAGCTCACAATGGCCCTCGGGAATCCTGAGCACCCTGGACGGACACGAGGCACCAGGCTCCATTCCGTGGAAGGCTGGGTTTCCGGACGCAGGCGGTTACAAATGCCATGAGAGGAGGAAGAAAGTGGAGCAGACCCAACTGCAGGCGCTGCACGCTAGGGTACAAGCGATAGAGGAACGAGAAGCAAATCGCAGCAAACGAACTGCCGAAGCTTCCCCCGAAGCTACCCCGCCATCTCAGCGGAGAAGCAGCGTGGCTTCCACCGAGCTGCTTCAGCCGGAGCATGTCTTGACGGCTCCTGCCAGCTATCCCGTGGATGCTATCACGGAGTCTCAATTGCCACCTTATGACGCAATGGATGAATTTGAAGGTCAAGGCGGCTGTTGGCTCTGTTTTTCCTACTGAACCCGGCGCAACTTTTCACTGCCGCGATTCCAGAAGGATATGCTAGGGTGATGGTGGATGAAATAACGGAGGGATTTGAGGACCTCCAGCTTGACCACCCTACCGTGAAGGGGAGACTCGGCTGGGTCTGCTCTGAAGACTCCATGCCTATGGCGGAAGGAGCTCATCAACCTTCCGAACTGGACGCCTCCGCCTCCTCCTCCTCCGGCGAGTCAGGGCACTCCGCCTCCTCCACCGCCTCCTCCTCGAGTGACGATCAGGGCACTCGACCGGCTCCTTCTCCAGCGCGTGGCGGCACTCCGCCTCCTTCTCCGCCTGTGCCGGCGCCCGAGCAGCCAGCCTCCTCCTTCTCCGCCTCGTCAGCAAGGGCGGAAGAGACCTGCCGCCGCTCCGGCTGCTCCGGCGCGTCGTAGTCCTTCTCCTCCGCCTCGTAAGCAAGTAAAGAAGACAACCGCTCCGTCTGCTCTGCCGGCGTCTAGCAGTACAGCCAGAGGCGGGAGGACATACAGATTCGGTCCTTCTCTGAAGACTCCAGAGAAGTTACCATACGAGAGGACCCCGGAGGAGAACCGAGATCGCGCGAGAAGAAGTGAGGAACTTCTTTGAAGGGGTGAAAGCAAAGAAACATCCACCTCCGGAGGAGAAGGTAGATCCGGTGAAAGCGAAGCGCACTCTGGCTGCCCTGACAAAACCACCCAAGTCTCCGCCGAAAGGACTATGAGCGCATTATTGGAAAGGATTTGCCAAGCGGAGCGGTCGGGAAGTACTGTCAGTGATCAAAGGCTGAAAGAACGACGAGCTGGGAAACAAAATTGCCCAGCTCGGCGAACAAGCGAAGCAATCGTGCCCCCCGCTCAAGGTGCCTAGCGACATCGTCGCTAATGATCCGAGGATGGTGCCCGGTTATAGCAATCTTGAGATTACCTGCCCGACGATGTACATTATGATTTCTTGGAGGTGCATATACAAAGATACGAGTACGGACTCTCATCAAAGATGAAAGATCTCTATCAACGATGATGCGAAGATTGCATGATTGGTACTTGAAAATCTGCAAGAGGGGGGAGGAATACTTTGTATGTGAGAGTTAAAAAGGAGCATGACCTCGTTGGAATTGAACTGTTGCCTGTTCCATTTGAGGAGTTCTTTCAGTTTTTCAATCAATTGGCCCTCGATAAAGCAACGGTCACCTGCTACTGTCTGTAAGTAGTACTACTTCTATCATTAAGTCTCTCTATATAGCTCAGCTCTTTCATTGCATGTATTTATAATTATCCTCACTATATTATGCAGATTGAAGATCGTCGAATTGAAGAAAAGACAAATCGGTGATATTGGGTTCATTAACACAAATCTCATAGATGCAACTCAGGTTAAATTTCATGCCGCAGATACCGAGGCCAACTTGCTACGATCGTTGGTAATAAATGAAAACAAAGATATAATACTCTTTCCTTACAACTTCAAGTGAGTGTTACTGTCTTGTGCATATTCGGTTTCCCTTATATATTAGTCAAGGTTATAGTAATGTAATTGATGAGTTATGCATGCGTGTGCAGGTTCCACTATATTCTCCTAGAGATTAAGCTTGAGCAGGGAGTAGTAACTATCTTGGACTCTAAACGAAAAGATCCCCAGGAGTATGCGGACATGACTCAAATGCTCGAGAAGTAAGTTAAATCGATCATTATCCACCATATCAGCAACTTTGTTCATTTCTGATATCAAGTAATTGTTTTCTTTGTCTGGCAGGGTTTGGAGAAAATTCACCAAAAAAGCTCCGACTCGAAGAGCTGGAATTTAGACACCCGAAAGTAAGTACTATAGTAGCATGTTCCGCGCATCTCCTATTGATTCAAGCGCTAGTTTCATCAATACCATTTGGCATTCTTGCTTATCAGTTTGATTGACCTCTATTTCTTGTAAAGTGGTTGTGGCAGGAACAAGGGAATGATTTCTGTGGATACTATTTGCGAGTCCATCCGCCACACGACCTGTGAGCGGGGCTACTCTGACGAACAATATGAAGTGCGTAAATAACAATATTCACAATTTTATTTTATTACCATCATTTGTGTTGAGTTTCATTCATTCATATATATATGTATTGACCCCTTCTTCAAATTAGATGTTTCGAAGCGGATGAACTCCTAGCACCAGCTCGCATGCGAGCAATTCAAGAGGAATTGGCGGCATTCTTTCTTGACCATGTGATCGCTGAAGACGGAGAATACTATGTGGACCATGAGTCCGTATGATTATATTTGTAAGAGATAATTATTGTATATATGTAGACGGTAGTGTCGGATAGATATACGAGAACTTGTTGTTCGACCAATCTCTCGGAGAAGGAGAGGTGGTCGATATCACTTCTCTCTGTATGCATATATGTTCATGACGATCTTCTGTTTCATTCGTTTGCTTACTAGCTAGCTAGCGTGTCTAGTCCTCTCTATACGTATGTATAGTACGTAGCGTCGACCAAGCACGGACATAAGATAGGACACTTCTCTCTATTAATTATAGCTAGCTAACACAATATATGAAACACCTAAATTAACCCCCCAAAACCCCCAAACCCCCCCCTTTCAAAAAAAAAAACCCCAGCCACAGAAATGCTGACGCGTGGATGCCTATTGGTCCCGGTTGGTGCCACCAACCGGACCAAAGGCCCTCCTGCCTGGGCTCCGTGCACAGGCCACGTGGAGGCCCATCTGTCCCGGTTCTTGACTGAACCGGGACTAAAGGGACAGGGCATTAGTAACGACCCTTTAGTCCCGGTTCAGGAACCGGGACAAAAGGCCCTTACGAACCGGACAATAGGCCCGTTTTCTACTAGTGAATAGTGAGCGTTGCTGCGGGGGTTGGATGAACAGTTACCGGTGGGGGTGGATGAACAGGACCCCGTGGTGTTGCTCTAGATGAACAGGACCCCGATCGATCGAGCCGGTTGGGGCTGGATGAACAGGACCACCCTGTGGAGGGCTGGATGAACAGTATACGGTGGAGGGTCGCATGAACAGTCACCCATGGAAGGGTGGTTGAACAAGAGCCCCTGGAGAGGGCTGGTTGAACAGTAGCCGGTGGAGTAGCGCGCGGTGGAGGCTGGATGAACAGGAGCCCATGGATGAACAGTCGCAGGTGGAGGCTGGAGGAGGTCGACGGTGGATGAACAGTAGCCCATGCAGGCTGGAGGGTCTCGATGGTGGAGATGAAACAGTATCCCGTGGAGTCCCGTTTTGCGGTACGCCACACCCCTCCCGATGAACAGGAACCCCGTTTCGACCGTAGCGCTCCAACACAAGTCCGTTTCCTCCGTTTGTGGTACGCCACACCCCTCCCGATCAACAGGACCCCCGTTTCGACCGTAGGAGGTCCGTTTCCTCCGTTTCGGTACGCCAGACCCCTCCCGATGAACAGGATCCTTTTCGAACATGGCCGGTCGAACACAAGGCCATTTCCTCCGTTCTGCGGTACGCCAGGCCTCGTTTCCTTCAGCTTCTGTCCAAGCCCTTCCCGATGAACATGACGACGCATTCCATTCCGACCCAGCCGGTTGGCTCCCCATGAACAACGACGACATTGTTTCTCCGTTCCGACCCAGCCATGTACACGAGCCCTGGCCGTACGTACGCGCGATTAGGCGTTGAGACCCACCCGTATGTACGTACGTGGCTATTTACTTTCTTGCACTCTGGTCGCTATACATACGTGTACATGCGGGCACGCCTCTACATCGACCAGTATGTACGTACACGTTTGGGACCAGAATGACAACACTTCCTTGCGTGCGTCCCAATCAAGTGGCTCCCATCTATCAGGCACTTCCTTGCGTGCGAATATGTAGCTGGTGGGTCCCAGCAGTCAGGGGGCGAATCTTTTTTTTGCCCGGACGCACTTCCTTGCATGCGAAGATGACGCTGGTAGGTCCCAGCAGTCAGGGGGAAACGTTTTCATGAAATACGGTTGCCCGTCCGGTGGGTCCCTGCTGTCAGGTGGAGGAAATTATTTTCAGTTTCATTATTTTCCGTGTAATAAGGAGGCACTTCCTTGCTGCGGCCGTGGATCCCAGCTGTCAGCCTCTCCACGTACAGTCCACGTCGAGTTCCTTGACCACGTCGAGCACACCGCGCCAAAGAGCACCAGGGCGGTGGTACGACGGCGAGGCCTAGGAGGGACGACGCGGAGCCGGGGAAGACGCGGCAGTGGATGCTCACGCTTAGAGGAGTACGAGGGTTCACTGGTTCGCTGCGGTGTGAGGCTGCCGTCCGCAGAATAACAGGGGTGTGGGTGAGTAGAGGGATGGCCTGGCCAGCGGTGGGAGTAGTAGGGGGCGGTGAGGCCTCCTCCGCATCGCAGCCAGCACGGAGGCAGGAGCACGAGGCACGACGCGCTGGTTTGGGCGGCTGGAGCAAGAAGACCAGAGGTTGAAGAAGCACTACGGCCGTTGGATGGACATCGTACGGTCACTGGAGCTAGAATCGTTCATATTGACTAAGTTGACAAAGCCTCCGTCCCCGTCAACTTAGCTTCCACAAGTCAGCCTCCCACTATTGTGGGTCCCAGCTAGCAGGGGTATTCATTTTGTGCGTAATAAGGAGGCACTTCCTTGCGTGTGAAGATATAGCTGGTGGGTCCGACCTATCAGCGGGGAACGTTTTTTCACGAAATACAGAGGCCCTTCCGTGGGTCAGCTGTCAGGTGGAGGAATCATTATTTTGCACGTAATAAGGAGGCATTTCCTTGCGTGGCCGTGGACCCAGCTGTCAGCCTCTCCACGCACAGTCTACTTCCGATGGTGTCGTTCGTTGACCACATTGACCACTCCGCGCGAGCGCATCCAAGGTGGTGGACGACGGCGAGGCCCCGGACAGCAACGAGCCAGAGATGGAAGACGCGGGAGTAGAGTCAAGACGGACAGGTGTACGAGGGTTAACTGGTTCTGGTGCGGTGTGGTTCGGCAGTCGGTGGAGAAGAACAGGAGGTGTGGAGGGGAGGAGGGATGGCCTGGCCAACGGTGGAGTAGCTTCACAGTGAAGCGTGCTAAGCACAGTTGCTAGTAGCAGGAGGCGGGAGCAGGTGGTCCATGGCGCTGGAGGAAGAAGACGAGAGTTTGAAGATGGATGCCGGTCGTTGGATGTAAATCAAACGGCTAACGATGTCAGAATCATTTGTTGACTAAGTTGACAACGACTTGCATTGTCTTCGGCCTATTGGCTCACATTTCAGCCTCCAAAAAAGTGGCACATATTCAACCCATTTTTCAGAATTTATAGTCTTTTTTATTGCGGGGAAATTTACAGTCAATTTGATTTTTGAATTACAGTCCATTAGCTGGGCTGGGTGAACAAATAATGTAGCGTCCATGCGGCCCATTTATGTTTTTCCTAAAAAATTACAGGCCATTTGCACTTTCTCGAAATACACGATTTTGCTGGGCTGATTCTAATTATAATGTTGGGGTGGGCGCAACAATGTTATCAAAAAATAAACAGGGGCTGAGCATTTTGTTATATATATATATATAAATAATAAGTGATTTATTATTACATTGGTCCTTAAATCTACCAAGCTTTTGTACACAATCACCAGGATTTTCGTTGCCAAAAAAATCCAGGATTTTATTGTTAAGAAATTATTTTTATAAGTTAATAAGATGTGGGATATTGTTTTCTTACATATGTAAGTATCTGTTAAATATATGATGACAATAACAATAATATATAATAACATATAAAATAATTTAAATATATATAATATAGTTAGAAGGGAAACATAAGTTGGACCAGGCGTTCCTATTCTTATATAGAAAAATAGAACAGACCTCTGCGTTTTCTTAAAAAAATACATAAATTGGGCTGCGATGTTTCAGGAAAAATAAAACCTCGGATGGGAGGTCCATAGGCCGGTCGATACATGACGGCCCTCAAGAAAATACAAACACCTATGGACCTCCCATCTGAGGTCGTGGGCTGCGCATGTTAAAAAATAAAGCCTAGACGGGGAGCCCAAAACCCAGCTGATACTTGCTGCCCCAGTGATATAAATGATACTGCCAGCTCCCAATTT
>NC_053028.1:384028143-384057317 GCF_003073215.2 Triticum urartu
CCGATTATGCATAATGATCCGACTGAGCCGATACTTGCTATCGCGCCAAAGTACTTGGCTAATGACCTTGAAGGAAACACCAGCCAAGTAAAGATGAGAGATCCTAAATACACTTAGCCAAAGTGGTGTCCTCCAGGGCTGACAAAAACACAAAAGAGGAAACTACGGAGGTTAAGGAGTCAAGAGATGACAAAACAAGAAGCCGAGAAGCAAAGGGATAAGTTGTTCAATGACACTCGACCCATGGTGCCTACAAAACAAGTGTGGAGGCCTAAGCAAATACAAGATGCAGTTGCTTCTACACCTATCACAGCAGCACCTGCGCCACCAAAGGAGGACGATGCGACAGCTATTACATCGTCTGCGACACTTCTTACTTCTCCTTCACTTGGACAAATTTTAGAATCGGTGGATGCACTTGAAGAAGAGGATGATATGTTCGACTATGAGTCTACGCCCGTTCATGAAGGTATGGATATCAATATGGTATATTACTTACCTGCTGAGTTTCGTGCTGTCAATGAGGAAGGGGAGGTGGCTCAGCTGGATTTTGGCCCTAAAAATGCAATATTCGAGAAGCCAAAAGACCCAGTAACGCATCTGAAATCGTTGTATCTCAGAGGTCATATCAATGGATCACCGCTCACTTGGATGCTTGTTGATGGTGGTGCTGTGGTGAATCTTATGCCGTATTCGGTCTTCAAAAAATTGGGGCTGCATGATGAAGAGTTGATAAAGACCAACATGGTGCTCAATGGATTTGAAGGCAAAGAAAAAACTGAAGCCAAAGGTGTGATGCATGTGGAGCTCACGGTGGGAAGTAAAACTTTGGCTACCGCATTCTTTGTCGCTGAGGTGCAAGGTAACTACAATGTCATACTAGACTGTGATTGGGTTCATGCAAACCAGTGCGTGCCATCCACTATGCACCAGTTTTTGATCCAGTGGGTTGACGATGAAGTGGAAGTTATTCATGCGGATAACTCGGCCTGTGTTGCTTTGGCCGAGGCATCGGTGGATTGGCAACACCCAAATGCTACTTGCTTGACGGGACGTGACTTATCAGAATTCGATTTTCTCAGCGCAACCAAGAATGGTTTCGTGCCCGTCTCTTTAAAGCCGACTAAATGCAATCGGCTCCAAGGTATGATATGCTTAAATGGATCCTAACTCAGAGTGGTTACAAAAGCGACTTGTAGAATATCGGTCCAATGAGAACGATATGTATGAGTCCATAGAAGAGTTAGATGATATGGATAAATTAGGACAAGGTTTTACATCGGCCGATCCATTAGAAGAGATAGATATAGGAGATGGTTCAACTCCTAGGCCGACATTTGTAAATGCAAATTTAAGAGCCGATCATAAAGCTAAGTTGATCGAGCTGTTGAAAGAATATGTGTCTGTTGCTTTGCGTGGGAATATCATGAGATGCCAGGTTTAAGCCGAGAGCTAGTGGAGCATCGGTTACCTATAAAGGCTGGTTTTATACCATATAAACAATCGGCCAGAAAGTTTAATCCAAAAACATATGACCGGATCAAGGAAGAGATCGGTCGTTTGCTTAAAGCTAATTTTATTAGACCTTGCAGGTATGCCGAGTGGATTTCTAACATTGTCCCAGTGGAAAAGAAAGGATCCGGCAAGTTGAGGGTGTGCATTGACTTCAGAGATCTGAATAGGGCTACACCCAAAGATGAGTATCCCATGCCAATAGCCGATATGCTTATTAATGATGCTTCTGGACATAAAGTTATTAGCTTTCTAGATGGTAATGCCGGATACAATCAGATTTTTATGGCCGAAGAGGACATGTCCAAGACAGCTTTTCATTGCCCTAGTTTTCTTGGTTTATTCGAGTGGACAGTGATGATATTCAGATTAAAAAATGCTGGCGCCACATATCAAAGGGCTATGAATTTGATTTTTCATGATTTACTCGGTGTCATACTTGAAGTTTATATTGATGATATTGTTGTCAAATCGGATGTTTTTGGATCCCACTTGGCCGATTTGCGTTTAGCTTTTGAAAGAATGAAAAAGTATGGACTAAAGATGAATCCTTTGAAGTGTGCATTCGGTGTGTCGACTGGTAAGTTTTTGGGTTTCATTATCCATGAAGATGGCATAGAGATTGATCCCAAAAAGATAGAGGCCGTACAGAAAGTGGAAGCTCCAAGATGCAAGAGAGATATGCAAAAGTTCCTTGGCAAGGTCAATTACTTGAGGAGGTTCATAGCTAATTTGTCAGGGAAGGTTGATGCGTTTACTCCTATCCTTCGGTTAAAGAATGATGCTGATTTCACTTGGGGGGAAAAACATCAAGAAGCATTTGATATGATCAAGAATTATTTGTGCACTCCTCCGGTGATGAAAGCACCCAAGCATAGGGAATCCATCAGGCTTTACATTGCAGCAGAAGAAGAAGTTATTGGTGCTATTTTGACTCAAGAAACCGAGGGAAAAGAGAATGCTATTACATATTTGAGCAGGCGCTTGTTGGGAGCCGAGACAAGGTATACATTTATTGAGAAACTATGTCTATGCTTATATTATGCTTGCACAAAATTGAGACATTATTTAGTGTCGAGTGCTTGTATAGTAGCTTGTCAAACCGATTTCATTACATACATGTTTCATAGGCCAATTCTTAGTGGTAGAATTGGCAAGTGGGCTTATGCTTTGATTGAGTATGATTTGGCTTATTGAATCTCTAAAATCCATGAAAGGCCAAATCGTTGCTAAATTTATTGTTGAACATCGGATTGATGACAAGTATGACATTGATATAAACCTTGTCTCATTAGTACCGTGGAGATTATATTTTGATGGTTCAGTTTGTAGCAATGGCCAAGGTGTTGGTATTGTTTACATATCTCCTCATGGTGCTGTTTTTGAAGCCTCATGCCGCTTAGAATATTTTTGCACAAATAATCAAGCCGAATATGAAGCATTGTTATTCGTTTAGAGATGTTGCTTGCTATAGGTGTTACACATATTGAGGCTTATGGTGATTCGTTACTAGTGGTGCAGCAAATATCCAAAGTCTTTCAGTGTTTGGACGAATCACTTAATGTTTATCTTAATAAATGTCTAGATATAATTTCTACTTTGGATTGTTTTAGCATTGCTCATATATCTAGACATGACAATTGGAAAGCAAATGAGTTGGCACAACAGGCATCCGGCTACCATGTTGATCATGGCGTGTTTCATATTTCTGAAAAGCCGATGTCTAGTCTTGCCGACGTAGGGGAGGCCGAACCGGAGCCCACCGTTTCGGCCATTAATGAAATATTCAATGCAGGAGAAAGTCAAGACTGGAGGAAACCCATTGTTGATTATTTGTGTGATCCTAGTAGAAGGGTGGACAGGGCTGTTGGCGGATGGCTTTCAAGTATACAATGAGAGATGATGATCTCTATCGCCGAACGGTTGATGATGTTCTTCTAAAGTGCTTGGACGAGGACCAAGCGAGAGTTGCTATGGGGGAGGTCCATGAAGGTATTTGTGGCACTCATCAATCGGCTCCCAAGATGAAATGGTTGCTACGACGTGCTGGATTTTATTGGCCGACTATGATTAATGATTGCTTCAGATATTACAAAGGGTGTGAAGCTTGTCAAAAATTTGGTGATATTCAGTTGGCTCCTGCTGCTATGTTACATCCCATTATCAAGCCGTGGCCTTTCAGAGGATGGGGTTTAGACTTTATTGGACAAATTCATCCGTCTTCCTCAAAGGGGCATCGGTTCGTATTGGTGGCAACCGATTATTTCACTAAATGGTCTGAAGCAGTACCTCTCAAGAACATGACACATACGGAGGTGATTAAATTCATAACCGAGCACATTATTCATAGATTCGGCATTCCTCAAACATTGACTACAGATCAAGGCTCCTCTTTCATGTCACACCAAGTTAGAGAATTTGCCGAATCTTATAACATAAAATTGCTCAATTCCTCTCCATATTATGCCCAAGCCAATGGACAAGCTGAGTCTAGCAATAAAATTTTAATCAAGCTCATCAAGAAGAAGATTGAGGATAATCCAAGGAGATGGCATGAGTTGTTGTCTGAAGCTTTGTGGGCACATAGGATCTCAAGGCATGGTGCTACAAAGGTGACTCCATATGAGCTAGTATACGGTCAAGAGCCTGTTCTACCGGTGGAAGTGAATTTGAATGCTTTGAGAATAGCCAAACAAAATGATTTATCGGCAGTAGACTTTTATAACTTGATGATGGACAATGTTGATGAGATTGCCGATAAAAGTTTGGCTACTTTGAAGGCCATAGAGAGGGACAAGTTGAGGGTAGCAAGGGCTTACAATAAGAAGGTTAAGTTGAAGAATTTTCAAGTTGGTGATCTCGTCTGGAAAGTTCCGATTGGTTCAAGGGGCAGAAAATTCGGGAAGTGGTCTCCAAGTTGGGAAGGTCCTTTTAGAATTGCAAGAATAGTTCCTGGAAACTCTTATTTGGTGGAATCCGTACAAGGGGCGCTGTTACCTCGAGCTCTCAATGGCAAGTACTTGAAGAAATACCACCCAAGTGTGTGGCAAGAAGCCTAAGTGGGCAATGGTCGGTATATGATTATCGCCCTTAGCACAAACAAGGCCGATACCTGATTATCGTCCTGAGGAAAATAAATGGCCGATGGAGTGTTGACATCGTCCTTAGAACAAACACAATACAAGTTATTTTTCGGCACACAAGCTTTGCCGAAAAACAGGGGGGGATGTGTTGACACCAGATTTTGGCATGATCACGAATCCGGGTTCGTATGCAAAAGTTAGAGGCAACACTTCGCGGGCCGGCCCTGAGTGAGAAAGTATTCGGCCTTTGCTGGCTGAATGAAACCTTGCCGGGGTAAAACCTTGCCGATGTGAGGGCTTGCCGGCATGAAAGCTTGCCGGCGGAGAAGCTTGCCGGCGTGGAAAGCTTGCCGGCGGAGAAGCTTGCCGGATGAAGCCTTGCCAGGGAGGAAGCTTGCTGGGCGAAGACCTTGCCGGGGCTGAATAGCTGCGGGAAAGAGGCTTGCTGGTGAAACCTGTCAAGCCATCGACAGAAGCTGAAGATGGGCTCAAATGATTATCTAGATTCGACTCGGATGAATAAGTGTTCAACATAAAGTTATTCGTTAACGTCGAAACCGGTCACTTGCTTTTTGGAGTCATCATCATCCGACGTAGTATAACGACTGCAGAGACGGCTACAAGAGTCGATGGTCAGTCAGCTACATGACCGAGTCCGACTCGAAATTAAGATGAACTCGTGGAGTATCAAGATGGGCCTTATTGGGAAAAGTGATCAGCATACGGATTTGTTTGGCCTCATCGAAGGTACAAAATTGATATTTGAACCGTCTCCATCGGGAAGTCATTATGCAGATTCCCACGGCCGCGCAAGGAGAAAGACAGGAAGATTGGATAGATTCGGGCTGAACCAAGTGGGACCAGAACTAGGTCTCAATTGATGTAATTTTCTTGTAAGGAAAGCCTAGATGATCCTTTGCTTTGTACTGGAAGTCAGCCGCCTCTTATATGTTGGGGTGACGGCCGATTGAACAACGCACAATCGAACAAATCAATATATTATTTTCACCTACGTTTTATCTCTCCATTGTTTTTCTCTCTCGTTTTCGTTGTTCATCGTATTTGAGAAGTTGCGAATCTCGAGCTCTAGGGGCGAGAGAATCGACCTAGGGTAGCCAATAGCCGCCGCAATCCCTGACGGGTCCCTCCCTGGGTGCGCGGGGTTTCGGGTCTGCAAAAGCGCCCACCGACTGTCTTGCGTATCGCAGTGTCGGTCGGGTCTCCTTCGACGTGAGTTGCGGTGCATCACCCCGGCGTCGAGGGTACACGTGATGTGTTCGTGTGTCAACAGTGAGTTGCACTTTCAATACCTACACGGGTTAGTCCCACTAGGAACATACAAGGATATCCATAGACACAGAGTGATGCACACACAAGATGATGTCTATGAAAGCATTAGGTTACCTTGTCCTTTGTCTTACCAACAAGGGGGTTTGTGACTCCTTGAACTAGTGAAAGATGTGGAAGTTGATTGCACTTGTTCTTGCCAAAATGATAAGAGTTAAGTATGTTGGTGGAGTCACCCTCAAGAACTCTCTAGTTCTTCTTCTTCGGGATCCACATCATCTTGATGGGAATCCTTGGAGTTGTAGTCGTACTTGATGAAGTAGAACTTGATGTAGTCTTGGAAACCCACTTGACCAAGGCCTTGGGTGCTTCTTCAAATGCATTAATTTCCTCTTGAAGCTTATCCTTGCCTTTTTGGTTGTGGTCTTGTGGTGGAAGATCATCTTGAGCTTGTGTCCCCTTGAAGGAAGTAGGATCATACTTCTCTTGTTGAGGAACAAACTTTGTCTTGGGGTATTGATCTTCTTCCCACTCAACTACATTGGCATTGAACTTTCGTTCAAAACCAACACCTTGGTTCTCCGGTGTCTTCCATGCTTGCGTACAATTTCCTCGAATTACGTACTCCCGGCAAGGCTCTTGTAAACACCTTTCTCTATAATTCCCTTCAATAAGCTATTTTCTTGCTCAAGTGTAACTTGGCTAAGAGAATCATTAGTGGAATCAAGAGAACTACTAGAAGCAACAACATTGGATTTAGCATGATTATTGTTACTACTAGAGGAAGAATCTTTCTTGTTCTTGTTACTAGACTTGACTTGAGGCATGTAAGTGGATAAGAGTAAATGCTTGGCAATGTAAGAAGAATTTTTCTTGCGAAGATCATCATTTATTGCCTTTAAGAACTCATGCTCTTGCTCAAGGTTGAGCTTTTGAAAACGTAATTTCTAATGAGTCCTTAAAAGTTCTTGATGAACACCTGAGATAGTTTCATGAGCTAACTTAAGAGTGTTTAGTTCTTTAGTTAGGAACTCAATCTTCTCCTTATCATTCTCATTTGTTTTATCTTGATTAGCATGATTAATTGACGTTTCATCATAGTATTCATCACTAGAGTTGTCAACAAGTAAATCATCATCACCTAACAAGTCATCTTCATCACTATTGAAATGAACATACTCGGGGTGTGATACCTTTGGGCCTTTAGCCATGAAGCATCTTCCAAGTCCTTCATTTGGTTAATCAAATATGTCATAGGAGTTGGTTGACACAAGTGCTAGACCGGCAACACCTTCATCTTGAGTATATTCAGAGTCAGAGTGATAGCCTCTCTCGGAGTGATTGTCGGAGTCGGAGCCGGATACCCATTCACCAACATGAGCTTGATGTCTTCGTTTTGTGTAGCTCCTTGATGACTTGTCCTTCCTTTCCTAATCTTTGCTTCTCCTGGATGTTCTTCGTTCATAACGATCATCTCTACTCCTTCTCTCTCTTGATGGTGATTCTTCTCTTCTACTTCTTCTTTTTGGAGAATCTTCTCTTCTTTTGTAGGGTGCCGTACACTCATTGGAATAGTGTCCGGGTCTTCCACAATTGTAGCAGTTTTGCTCTCGACTAGAAGATCTTTTGTCATTGTAGGACCTTGACTTGGAACTTCTCTCTTTGCTTCTACTCTTGTAGAACTTGTTGAAGTTCTTCACCATTAGGCTCAATTCTTCATTGAAGGTTTGTTTCTCACTTGATGATGTGGGAGCTTCACATGAGGCTTTGTAAGCACCACTTGACTTGTTATGGAGCTCCTCCTTATCCTTGAGTGACATCTCATGAGCAACAATTCTTCCAATGACTTCTGTTGGCTTGAGATCTTTGTAATTGGGCATCATTTGGATCAATGTGCATACGGTATCATATTTTTCATCCAAAGCTCTTAGGATCTTCTTGATGATGAATTTGTCGGTCATCTCTTCACTTCCTAAGCCGGCGATCTAATTTGTGATAAGAGAAAGCCTAGAGTACATTTCAGCAACACCTTCACCATCCTTCATTTTGAACTTGTCAAGCTGACTTTGAAGCACATCCAACTTGGATTCCTTGACGGAGTCGGTACCTTCGTGCATATCAATCAAAGTATCCCAAATTTCCTTTGCATTCTCAAGATGGCTGATTTTGTTGAATTCTTCGGGGCATAATCCGTTGAAGAGGATATCACAAGCTTGAGCATTGTATTGCAGCATCTTCCACTCTTCCGCGGTAGCTTCCCGGTTCGGTTCTATCCCATCAAAGAATTCACCTTGCAAGCCAATACACACAATAGCCCATACGGCGGGGTTATGTCCAAGAATATGCATTTTCATCTTATGCTTCCAACTAGCAAAATTTGTACCATCAAAGTAAGGACCTCTACGGTGGTAATTTCCCTCGCTAGACGCCATACTCTCCTAGGTTGTGAAACCAAGGCTCTGACAACCAAAAGCTATGGAAATCAAAGCAATTGGAGACCAAAGCTCTGATACCACTTGTAGGATCGAAAGTATGTCTAGAGGGGGGGTGATTAGACTACTTGACCAAATAAAAACTTATCCTTTTCCCAATTTTAGTTCTTGACAGATTTTAGCAACTTTGGACAAGTCAAGCAATCTTAACACAATTCAAGCAAGCATGCAAAGAGTATACGAGCAGCAGAAAGTCAAGCATGCAATTTGCAAGAATGTAAAGGGAAGGGTTTGGAGGATTCAAACGCAATAAGAGACACGAATGTTTTTGTCGTGGTTCCGATAGGTGGTGCTATCGTACATCCATGTTGATGGAGACTTCAACCCACGAAGGTAATGGCTGCGCGAGTCCACGGAGGGCTCCACCCACGAAGGGTCCATGAAGAAGCAACCTTGTCTATCCCACCATGGCCGTCACCCACGAAGGACTTGCCTCACTAGCAGTAGATCTTCACGAAGTAGGCGATCTCCTTGCCCTTACAAACTCCTTGGTTCAACTCCACAATCTTGTCGGAGGCTCTCAAGTGACACGTAGCCAATCTAGGAGACACCACTCTCCAAGAAGTAACAAATGGTGTGTTGATGATGAACTCCTGGCTCTTGTGCTTCAAATGATAGTCTCCCCAGCACTCAACTCTCTCTCACAGGATATGGATTTGGTGGAAAGAAGATTTGACTGGAAAGCAACTTGGGGAAGGCTAGAGATCAAGATTCATATGGTAAGAATGGAATATCTTGGCCTCAACACAAGTGTTGGTGGTTCTTTCTTAGAAAAAGTAAGTTGGAAGTGTAGGTTTGTTCTGATGGCTCTCTCCATGAATGAAGAGGTGGTGGAGGGGTATATATAGCCTCCACACAAAATCTAACCGTTACACACACCTTTCAAATCTCGGTGGACCGAATTGATAAACTCGGTCGGACCGATTCAGCAAATCTAGTGACCGTTAGGGTTTTCGGTGGGACCGACATGCAACTCAGGAGGACTGATATGATTAGGGTTAGGGCATAACGTAATCTCGGTGAGACCGATTACACAAACTCGGTGAGACTGATTTTGGTAATAAGCTAACCAAAGAGTTGGTCAGGTAAACTCGGTGGGACCGATTTGCTCATTACGGTGAGACCGAAATGTTATCGAAGGGGAAACAGAGAGTTTACATTACAATCTCGGTGGGACCGATTGCTCATCTCGGTAAGATCGAAATGTTACGAAGGGAAATAGAGAGATTACAATCCCATCTCGGTGAGACCGAGATCCCTATCGGTGAGACCGATTTGCCTAGGGTTTGTGGCAGTGGCTATGACATTTGAACTCGGTGGCACTGGATAGAAAGAATCGGTGGAGGCCAAGTTTGACTTTTGGTTTAGGTCATATGTGGATGTGAGAAAGTAGTTGAGGAGCTTTGGAGCATATCTCTAAGCACTTTGAGAAAGAGCCTCATTAAGCAACACCTTGATATGTCTCCGTCGTATCTACTTTTCCAAACACTTTTGCCCTTGTTTTGGACTCTAACTTGTATGATTTGAATGGAACTAACCTGGACTGACGCTATTTTCAGCAGAATTGCCATGGTGTTGTTTTATGTGCAGAAAACAAATATTCTCGGAATGACCTGAAACTCCATGGAACATCTTAGAAAAAATAATAAAAAAATCCTCACCAAAGATGAAGACCAGGGGACCCACACCCTTCTCACGAGGGTGGGGGGCGCGCCCCCCCTAGGGCGCGCCCCCTACCTGGTGGGCCCCTTGGATGCCCTCCGACGCCAACTCCAACTCTATATATTTGCTTTCGGAGAGAAAAAATCAGAGAGAAGAAATCATCGCGTTTTACGATACGGAGCTGCCACCAAGCCCTAAAACCTCTCGGGAGGGCTGATCTGGAGTCCATTCGGGGCTCCGGAGAGGGGGATTCGTCGCCGTCGTCATCATCAACCATCCTCCATCACCAATTTCATGATGCTCACCGCCGTGAGTAATTCCATCATAGGCTTGCTGGACGGTGATGGGTTGGATGAGATTTATCATGTAATCGAGTTAGTTTTGTTAGGGTTTGATCCCTAGTATCCATTATGTTCTGAGATTGATGCTGCTATGACTTTGCTATGCTTAATGCTTGTCACTAGGGCCCGAGTGCCATGATTTCAGATCTGAACCTATTATGTTTTCATGAATATATGTGAGTTCTTGATCCTATCTTGCAAGTCTATAGTCACCTACTATGTGTTATGATCCGGCAACCCCGAAGTGACAATAATCGGAGGAACACTCCCGGTGATGACCATAGTTTGAGGAGTTCAAGTATTCACTATGTGCTAATGCTTTGTTCCGGTTCTCTATTAAAAGGAGGCCTTAATATCCTTAGTTTCCAATAGGACCCCGCTGCCACGGGAGGGTAGGACAAAAGATGTCATGCAAGTTCTTTTCCATAAGCACGTATGACTATATACGGAATACATGCCTACATTACATTGATGAATTGGAGCTAGTTCTGTGTCACCCTATGTTATGACTGTTACATGATGAACCGCATCCAGGCATAATTATCCATCACTGATCCGGTGCCTACGAGTTTTCCATATACTGGTTTATGCTTATTTACTTTCCCGCTGCTACTGTTACAATCACTACAAAATACCAAAAACATTACTTTTGTTGTCTTTACTTTTGTTGCCGCTACCACCACTATCATATTACTTTGCTACTAAACACTTTGCTGCAGATACTAAGTTTCCAGGTGTGGTTGAATTGACAACTCAGCTGCTAATACTTGAGAATATTCTTTGGCTCCCCTTGTGTCGAATCAATAAATTTGGGTTGAATACTCTACCCTCGAAAGCTGTTGCGATCCCCTATACTTGTGGGTTATCAAGAAGTAATTTCTGGCGCCGTTGCCGGGGGAGCATAGCTCTATTCTTTGAGTCACTTGGGATTTATATCTGCTGGACACTATGAAGAACTTGAGAGATCCAAAAACCAAGATCTATCCCTCACTACGAGGGGAGGTAAGGAACTGCCATCTAGCTCTGCACTTGATTCACCTTCTGTTATGAGTAAGTTTGCGACACCACACCTGCTTTCTGCTATTCGTTCTGATATGTCGCATGTTATTGATGATGCCACTTCTGCTATGCATGATACTTACTGATGAAACTGCTTCTATGCCTGATACTACTATGCCCCTTGGTGAAATTGCTAGGGCTAGAGAAAAAGAAATTATTGAATCTGAATACGATGATGAAAGTGATGATGAAAATATGCCTGTTATTCCTGAGGGCTATCTTTTTGATATGGAATCTTCTGCCGCTATTTTAGCTTGCAAGGATAGATATGAGCTTAAGAGGTTATTAATTAAATGGAACAAATAATCACTTAGAGATAAAATGAAACGACCCTGCTTTTGCTACTTCACCTATATGTGTTCCTGATAAGGATTATGAATTCTCTGTTGATCCTGATATAATTACTTTGGTTGAATCTGATCCGTTTTATGGCTATGAATCTGAAACTGTTGTGGCACATCTTACTAAGTTAAATGATATAGCTGCCCTGTTCACTAATGATGAGAGATCGCGTTACTTTATATACTCAAAATATTTCCGTTCTCATTAAAGGGTGATGCTAAGATATGGTTTAATTCTCTTGATCCTGGTTGTGTGCGTAGTCCCCAGGATATGATTTATTACTTCTCTGCTAAATATTTCCCTGCTCATAAGAAACAAGCTGCTTTGAGGGAAATATACAACTTGTGCAAATTAAAGAAGAGAGTCTCCCACAAGCTTGGGGGAGGCTTCTCAAGTTACTTAATGCTTTGCCTGATCATCCTCTTAAGAAACTGAAATACTTGATATCTTTTATAATGGACTAACCGATGCTTCAGAAGATTACCTGGATAGTTGTGCTGGTTCTCTTTTCACGGAAAGAACACGATGAAGCTGAAATCCTATTGAATAATATGTTGACAAATGAAAATAATTGGGCACCTCCTGAGCCAGCTCCTGAGCCAGCTCCTGAGCCAACTCCTGCTCCAATTACTGAACATATTCCTAAACCAACTCCGAAGAAGAGAGGTGTTCTATTTCTCAGTCTCGGAAGATATGCAAGAGGAAAAGAAATCTATGAAAGAAAAAGGTATTAAAGCTGAAGACGTTAAGAATTTACCTCCTATTGAAGAAATACATGGTCTTAAATCACCGCATGTTGAAGAAACATATGATCTTAATTCTTTATTTACTGAAGAACCTCCTGATCCCGATATCCCGACACATGTAGTAAAGGTAAATTCTCTCTATAGATATGATAAAGCTGAAGTCCCTCCTACTAAAATTGCTAGTCAGTGCTGGATGAGTTTGATAACTTTATGTTTAGGCAAGATGACTTCAATGCTTATTTTGGTAGACAATTAAAAGAAAATGCTTATATGATTAGACGCTTGGGTGATTATATGGATATTAAAGGTGAACTTAAACTTGTTAGCAAACACGCTTCTATGGTTACCACTCAAGTAGAACAAGTACTTAAGGCTAAAAAGAAGTGCTTAATGAAATGAATAGTAAGAAAAATGATTATGCTGTTAGAGTGGCTACTAGAACTGGTAGAATGACTCAGGAACCTTTGTATCCTGAAGGCCACCCTAAGAGAATCGAGCAAGATTCTCAAAGAAAAATAGTATTGATGTTCCTAGTTCTTCTAAAAAGAAGAAGAAGAAATGATAGAACTGTGCAAACTTCTAGTGAACCTATTGCTGGACCACCTGATAATCCAAATGATATTTCTATGTCTGATGCCTGAAACACAATCTGGTAATGAACATGAACCTAAATGAAAATATTGATAATGATGTTCACGATGATGCTCAACCTAGTAATGACAATGATGTAGAAATTGAACCTGCTGCTGATCTTGATAACCCACAATCAAAGAATCAACGTTATGTTAAAAGAGACTTTGTTGCTAGGAAACATGGTAAAGAAGGGAACCTTGGGTTCAGAAACCTATGCCTTTTCCTCCGAAACCATCCAAGAAAAAGGATGATGAGGATTTTGAGCGCTTTGCTGAAATGATTAGGCCTATCTTTTTGCGTATGAATTAACTGATGTGCTCAAAACAAATCCTTATGCTAAATATATGAAGGATATCATTACTAATAAAAGAAAGATACCAGAAGCTGAAATTTCCACCATGCTTGCTAATTATACTTTTAAGGGTGGAATACCAAAGAAACTTGGATCCCGGAGTACCTACTATACCTTGCTCCATTAAAAGAAATTTATTAAAACTGCTTTATGTGATCTTGGAGCCGGTGTTAGTGTTATGCCTCTCTCTTTATATCATAGACTTGACTTGAATAAGCTGACACCTACTAAAATATCTTTGCAAATGGCTGATAAATCAACTGCTATACCTGTCGGTATCTGTGGGGATGTGCTGTAGTGTTTGCAAACGTTACTATTTTAACGGACTTTGTTATTCCTTTGATATTCCCGAGGATGATAGTATGTCTATTGTTTCTTGGAAGACCTTTTCTTAATACTGCAGGGGCTGTTATTGATTGCAACAAAGGCAATGTCACTTTTCATGTTAATGGTAATGAGCATACGATACACTTTCCGAGGAAACAACCTCAAGTTCATAGTATCAACTCTATTGTAAATTATCGATTATTTGGAGGTTTTGAATTTTCTTCCTACTGTCAAGAAGAAATATGATATTTTTATTATTGGGGATGTGCATCCCGTTGAGGTAACTTAGTGTTATTCAAAATTTCTCCGGTCATGATTATCGGAATGAGTTTGAACAAGACTTGATCAACCTTGTTAGTGGATTCTTTTTGATGAGCATGAGATGGATGAAACTAGAAGCACAAACTTCTGTACCCCACTTTTACTTTCTGTTATTTATATTAAATAAACAAAAAAATAGTATTTTTCTGTCTGTTTCCTGACTTATCTGTGCAATATAAAAATATCCCGAAAATAAAGTCCTTAGAATGCCATGCCAATTTAATAAGATTTTTTCAGGAATATTTGAGGATTTACTGTGCAAAAATTACCGCAGGAGGAGCTGCCACCTGGCCACGAGGGTGGTGGGCGCCCCCCCCCCTATAGGGCGCGCCCCCTGCCTCGTGGGCCCATGGTGGCCCTCCTCCACTTATCCCAGCACCCATCTTCTTCGTCTGTCTCACACAAACCCGAAAAACCAACTCAAGCTCATGTTCCAGCCACTTTTGCTATGATTTTCGATCTCCTTGCTCAAAGCACCTCTCGCAAAATTGCTTGGGGAGATTGTTCCTTGGTATGTGACTCCTCCATTGGTCCAATTAGTTTTTGTTCTAGTGCTTTATTCTTTGCAAATTTGTGCTGCATAGGTGACCATGTTCTTGAGATTGCATGTCAAATTTATATGGTTCTAAGTAGTTCTAATGCTTGATATAGGCTCTAGGCACTTGTAGGAGTAGTTGCTATCAATATTATTGAGTTTGGTTTACTTTTATTTTGAAGTTACTAAAAATTTCAGATTGTTTCAGAAAAATAATGAGGGGATTTTTGAGGGGCTCGTCGAGCCAAAGCTCGAAGGAAAAGGCACCGAAGCCTAAGTATAATTTGCCTCGCACCGCAGAGATTCGGGTGTGTGAATGGCCTTCTGAAGATTTCTTGAGAGCAGCCGGTATCTATGAAGATTTTCATGAATTGGCTGACAATGCAGGCCTCACCGCTTTCGTCCACGAGCAATGCGATCAGTATCTCTTGCTCGCAAATACTTTTTTCCAAAACTTTCATTTTCATTCTAGGAACTCACCACCTACAGTGGAGTTTCATTTATATGATAAGCATAAGGAGATGTCACTTTATGATTTCTGTCGGATTTGTTTAATCCATTTTGAGGGCAAGATAGAAGAACCACATCATGATGATGTGGCTGGGTTTATTGATACTATCACTGTAGGAGAAACTAGGAAGGTTTCCGATGCACGAATCACTAGCATACATTTTCCTATCTTACACTACTTTGCATTATTTGCTAGTCGTTGTTTAATTGGAAGCGGAAACAATGGAAACCTTAGTATCCCTGATATAATTATTTTGCACCACGGTTTATACAGTGATAACACTTTTAGTATGGGCGGTATTATTGCTAGACGGTTAAGTATGAAGCGTACTAAGGGTCCCATCTTTGGAGGCGTCTATGCCACATGCCTAGCTGCACATTTTAACATACCTATTAGGCATGCTGAGAAGGAAGAGAAGGTGCTGCCTCGTGTTTATCTAGATCATAAAAGTATGGTGGCACATGATTTTATTGTTAAGAATAGGGCAGGAGAGCTTAAATATCAATTGTTCTTTAACAAACATCATCCTGAGACTATTACCCTGCCTGCTCCTTCTTTGTTTAATTTTGTAGGACCCTACCTCGTCACGTGGCCTGCGGTCCAAGCTTACAAGAATCCTGCACCAGCCCCGGAACAGGAGCCACAAGATGAGCCACCACGACAATCTGTTTATTCTTGGGATCCAGAGATGACTGTCAGCCGATGGCAGTTAGAGTCTTCTTCTTCATCACAGTATGATCCCAACTATTCCTCCTCATCACAGTACGACCCCAACAACTATTATTATGTATATCCGCCAGGCTAGCCATGGCCATAGATCAACTTAGGCCAAAAGCCTATGCTTGGGGGAGTACGTATTTCTCACTGACATTACATTTATGTTCACACACACTCATTGCTAGATGTCGGTGCTCATACTTTTTCACTGTAATATCCATGCTAGTTTATTTTCTTTTTCCTGCTTTCTTCTTGTGTGTTTGTTAAACCTTAAGAAAAACCAAAAAAATTAGTAGTAGTTTATTTTTCTGCTGTAGTAGTAATAATTAAAAAGAAAACCCAAAAATATTTCCCGTTCTTCTTTTGCTTGTTGGGAGCTTTCCCGTGTAAATAGTTAATCTCTTTTCTTTTCTTTGGGGGTCAGTAGGAGAAGACCATAATTAAATTGTTGAAGTGGCTCTTATATGCATTATTGTTGATTTAATCAAGAGCCCATATTTCCTTGTCTTCTCCTGTTTATTGAATGCTCGTAGATTCCAGCTTAGTCCAATGCACGTACACTCTTATTATTATTCACACCGTTCGCTCGTGCGAGTGATAGGCAATTATGATGATATATGATGGACTGACTGAGATGAGAAAAGCTGGTATGAACTCGACCTCTTTTGTTTTTGTAAATATGATGAGTCCCTCGTTCTTGATACAGCTTATTATGAATAAACATGTTTGCAATGAAAATTAGAGATCATAGTTGCTTGTGCCATGCTTGATTAGCTATGAGTTATAATGATTTACCTTGTGTGCCAACATGCTATTGAGATGATCATGATGTGGTATGATGGGGTGGTATCCTCCTTTGAATGATTTAAGTGACTTGACTTGGCACATGTTCACGCATGTAGTTGAAACAAAATCAACATAGCCTTCACGATATTTATGTTCATGGTGGACTATATCCTACTCATGCTTGCATCCAATGTTTATTCATTTTAATGCATGTACATGGCTGTTGTCGCTCTCTAGTTGGTCGCTTCCCAGTCTTTTGCTAGCCTTCACCTATACTAAGCGGGAATACTGCTTGTTCATCCAATCCCTTAAACCCCAAAGTTATTCCACATGAGTCCACTATACCTTCCTATATGCGGTATCTACCTGCCGTTCCAAGTAAATTTGTATGTGCCAAACTCTAAACCTTCAAATAAACATTCTGTTTTTATGCTCGAATAGCTCATGTATCAACAAAGGTTGTACTTATCTTACGTGTTAGGCGGGTTATTCTCAAGAGGAGTGGACTCCGCTCCTCACTCACGACAAAATGGCTGGTCACGGGGATGCCCAGTCCCATGCTTTATGCAAACTAAATCAAAATTAATTGCAAACAAAACTCCCCCTGGGACCTGATGTGTGTTGGAGGCACTCGTTGTTTCGAGCAAGCCATGGATTGATGCTTGTTGGTGGAGGGGGAGTATAAACTTTACCATTCTGTTTGGGAACCGCCTATAATGTGTTTAGCATGGAAGATATCGCATCTCTTAGTTGTTACATTGACAATGAAAGTATATCGCTCAAAATACAATTTATCTCTATTTCAAAACCGAGCTCTGGCACCTCCACAAATCCTTGCTTCCCTCTGCGAAGGGCCTATCCATTTACTTTTATGTTGATTCATCACCCTCTTATTAAAAAAGCACTAGTGGAGAGCCAGCTGTCATTTGCATTCATCACTGTTAATTTTATATTGGGTATGACTATGATTGGATCTCTTTTACCATGAATTACAATGTCTAGTCAGTCCTTGATCTTTAAAGGTGCTCTGCATTTATGTTTTGCGGTCTCAGAAAGGGCTAGCGAGATACCATCTTGTTATATCATATTATGATTGTTTTGAGAAAGTGTTGTCATCCGAGATTTATTATTATGACTTGCTAGTTGATTATGCTATTGATATGAGTAATGATGAGACCTGAGAATTATTGCAAATGTGGTTAGTTATGATCTATGCTGAAAACTTGAATGCTGGCTTGACATAGTTACAACAACAAGAGCAAACAGAGTTTGTAAAAGTTTTTCTTTCTTTCTTTCAGTTTGTCAACTGAATTGCTTGAGGACAAGCAAGGGTTTAAGCTTGGGGGAGTTGATACGTCTCCGTCGTATCTACTTTTCCAAACACTTTTGCCCTTGTTTTGGACTCTAACTTGTATGATTTGAATGGAACTAACCCGGACTGACGCTGTTTTCAGCAGAATTACCATGATGTTGTTTTATGTGCAGAAAACAAATATTCTCGGAATGACCTGAAACTCCACGGGAGGTCTTAGAAAAAATAATAAAAAATCCTCGCCAAATATGAAGACCAGGGGGCCCACACCCTTTCCACGAGGGTGGGGGGCGCCCCCCTAGGGCGCGCCCCCCTACCTCGTGGGCCCCCTGTTGACCCTCCGACGCCAACTCCAACTCTATATATTTGCTTTCGGAGAGAAAAAAATCAGAGAGAAGAAATCATCGCGTTTTACGATACGGAGCCGCCGCCAAGCCCTAAAACCTCTCGGGAGGGCTGATCTGGAGTCCGTTCGGGGCTCCGGAGAGGGGGATTTGTCGTGTCGTCATCATCAACCATCCTCCATCACCAATTTCATGATGCTCACCGTCGTGCGTGAGTAATTCCATCGTAGGCTTGCTGGACGGTGATGGGTTGGATGAGATTTATCATGTAATCGAGTTAGTTTTGTTAGGGTTTGATCCCTAGTATCCATTATGTTCTGAGATTGATGTTGCTATGACTTTGCTATGCTTAATGCTTGTCACTAGGGCCCGAGTGCCATGATTTCAGATCTGAACCTATTATGTTTTCATGAATATATGTGAGTTCTTGATCCTATCTTGCAAGTCTATAGTCACCTACTATGTGTTATGATCCGGCAACCCCGAAGTGACAATAATCGGGACCACTCCCGATGATGACCATAGTTTGAGGAGTTCATGTATTCACTATGTGCTAATGCTTTGTTCCGGTTCTCTATTAAAAGGAGGCCTTAATATCCCTTAGTTTCCAATAGGACCCCGCTGCCACGGGAGGGTAGGACAAAAGATGTCATGCAAGTTCTTTTCCATAAGCACGTATGACTATATACGGAATACATGCCTACATTACATTGATGAATTGGAGCTAGTTCTGTGTCACCCTATGTTATGACTGTTACATGATGAACCGCATCCGGCATAATTATCCATCACTGATCCGGTGCCTACGAGTTTTCCATATACTGGTTCTCGCTTATTTACTTTTCCGCTGCTACTGTTACAATCACTACAAAATACCAAAAACATTACTTTTGCTGTCTTTACTTTTGTTGCCGCTACCACCACTATCATATTACTTTGCTACTAAACACTTTGCTGCAGATACTAAGTTTCCAGGTGTGGTTGAATTGACAACTCAACTGCTAATACTTGAGAATATTCTTTGGCTCCCCTTGTGTCGAATCAATAAATTTGGGTTGAATACTCTACCCTCGAAAGCTGTTGCGATCCCCTATACTTGTGAATCAATAAATTTGGCTTGACATAGTTCAATCTTGTTACCAGCAAGTCCTTTACTCGTTCTATAATGCATCATCCCATGACTAACTCATTAGACATTGCTTGCAAGGCTCATAGTGATGTGCATTACCGAGAGGGCCCAGAGATACCTCTTCGACACATGGAGTGACAAATCCTAATCTTGATCTATGCCAACTCAACAAAAACCATCGAAGACCTGTAGAGCATCTTTATAATCACCAGTTATTTGTGACGTTTGATAGCACACAAGGTGTTCCTTCGTATTTCGGGAGTTGCATAATCTCAAAGTTAGAGGAACATGTATAAGTCATGATGAAAGCAATAGAAAAAACTAAATGATGATTATGCTAAGCTAACGGATGGGTCTTGTCCATCACATCATTCTCTAATGATGTGATCCCGTTCATCAAATACAACACATGTCTATGGTCAGGAAACTTAACCATCTTTGATTAACGAGCTAGTCTAGTAGAGGCATACTAGGGACACTCTGTTTGTCTATGTATTCACACATGTACTAAGTTTCCGGTTAATACAATTCTAGCATGAATAATAAACATTTATCATGATATAAGGAAATATAAATAACAACTTTATTATTGCCTCTAGGGCATATTTCCTTCAGTCTCCCACTTGCACTAGAGTCAATAATCTAGATTACATGTAATGATTCTAACACCCATGGAGTCTTGGTGCTGATCATGTTTTGCTCATGTGAAGAGGCTTAGTCAACGGGTCTGCAACATTCAGATCCGTATGTATCTTGCAAATCTCTATGTCTCCCTCCTTGACTTGATCGCGGATGGAATTGAAGCGTCTCTTGATGTGTTTGGTTCTCTTGTGAAATCTAGATTCCTTCGCCAAGGCAATTGCTCCAGTATTGTCACAAAAGATTTTTCATTGGACCGATGCACTAGGTATGACACCTAGATCGGATATGAACTCCTTCATCCAGACTCCTTCATTTGCTGCTTCCGAAGCAGCTATGTACTCCGCTTCACACGTAGATCCCGCCACGACGCTCTGCTTGGAACTGCACCAACTGACAGCTCCACCATTCAATATAAATACGTATCGTTTGTGACTTAGAGTCATCCGGATCAGTGTCAAAGCTTGCATGACGTAACCGTTTACGACGAGCTCTTTGTCACCTCCATAAACAAGAAACATATCCTTAGTCCTTTTCAGGTATTTCAGGATGTTCTTGACCGTTGTCCAGTGATCCACTCCTGGATTACTTTGGTACCTCCCTGCTAAACTAATAGCAAGGCACACATCAGGTCTGGTACACAGCATTGCATACATGATAGAACCTATGGCTGAGGCATAGGGAATGACTTTCATTTCTATCTATCTTCTAAGTGGTCGGGCATTGAGTCTGACTCAACTTCACACCTTGTAACACAGGCAAGAACCCTTTCTTTGACTGATCCATTTTGAACTTCTTCAAAACTTTATCAAGGTATGTGCTTTGTGAAAGTCCAATTAAGCGTCTTGATCTATCTCTATAGATCTTGATGCCCAATATATAAGCAGCTTCACTGAGGTCTTTCATTGAAAAATTCTTATTCAAGTATCCTTTTATGCTATTCAGAAATTCAGTATCATTTCCGATCAACAATATGTCATCCACATATAATATCAGAAATGCTACAGAGCTCCCACTCACTTTCTTGTAAATACAGGCTTCTCCAAAAGTCTGTATAAAACCATATGCTTTGATCACACTATCAAAGCGTATATTCCAACTCCGAGAGGCTTGCACCAGTCCATAAATGGATCGCTGGAGCTTGCACACTTTGTTAGCACCTTTTGGATCGACAAAACCTTCTGGTTGCATCATATACAACTCTTCTTTAAGATATCCATTAAGGAATGCAGTTTTGACATCCATTTGCCAAATTTCATAATCATAAAATGCGGCAATTGCTAACATGATTCGGACAGACTTAAGCATCGCTATGGGTGAGAAGGTCTCATCATAGTCAACTCCTTGAACTTGTCGAAAACCTTTTGCAACAAGTCGAGCTTTGTAGATAGTAACATTACCGTCAGCGTCAGTCTTCTTCTTGAAGATCCATTTATTCTCTATTGCTTGCCGATCATCGGGCAAGTCAACCAAAGTCCACTTTGTTCTCATACATGGATCCCATCTCAGATTTCATGGCCTCAAGCCATTTCGCGGAATCTGGGCTCATCATCGCTTCCTTCATAGTTTGTAGGTTCGTCATGGTCAAGTAACATGACCACCAGAACAGGATTACCGTACCACTCTGGTGCGGATCTTACTCTGGTTGACCTACGAGGTTCGGTAGTAACTTGATCAAAGTTTCATGATCATCATCATTAGCTTCCTCACTAATTGGTGTAGGAATCACTGGAACTGATTTCTATGATGAACTACTTTCCAATAAGGGAGAAGGTACATACAATTCCTCATCAAGTTCTACCTTCCTCCATCTTAGCAAAGAATATCTTGCCTTCGGATCTGTGATAGAAGGTGTACCCAACAGTCTTTTGGTATCCTATGAAGACACATTTCTCCGATTTGGGTTCGAGCTTATCAGGTTGAAGCTTTTTCACATAAGCATCGCAACCCCAAACTTTAAGAAACGACAACTTGGGTTTCTTGCCAAACCACAGTTCATATGGTGTCGTCTCAATGGATTTAGATGGTGCCCTATTTAACGTGAATGCAGCCGTCTCTAAAGCATAACCCCAAAACGATAGCGGTAAATCAGTAAGAGACATCATAGATCGCACCATATCTAATAAAGTGTGGTTACGACTGTTCGGACACACCATTACGCTGTGGTGTTCTAGGTGGCGTGAGTTGCGAAACTATTCCGCATTGTTTCAAATGAAGACCAAACTCATAACTCAAATATTCTCCTCCACGATCAGATCATAGAAACTTTATTTTCTTGTTACGATGATTTTCCACTTCACTCTGAAATTCTTTGAACTTTTCAAATGTTTCAGACTTATGTTTCATTAAGTAGATATACCCATATCTGCTCAAATCATCTGTGAAGGTTCAGAAAATAACGATACCCGCCGCGAGCCTCAACACTCATCGGACCACATACATCAGTATGTATTATTTCCAATAAGTTGTTGCTCGCTCCATTGTTCCGGAGAACGGAGTCTTAGTCATCTTGCCCATGAGGCATGGTTCGCAAGCATCAAGTGATTCATAATCAAGTGATTCCAAAAGTCCATCAGCATGGAGTTTCTTCATGCGCTTTACACCAATATGACCTAAACGGAGTGCCACAAATAAGTTGCACTATCATTATTAAACTTGTATCTTTTGGCTTCAATACTATGAATATGTGTATCACTACTATCGAGATTCAACAAAAATAGACCACTCATCAAGGGTGCATGACCATAAAAGATATTACTCATATAAATAGAACAACCATTATTCTCTGATTTAAATGAATAACCGTCTCGCATCAAACAAGATCCAGATATAATGTTCATGCTTCAACGCTGCACCAAATAACAATTATTCAGGTCTAAAACTAATCCCAAAGGTAGATGTAGAGGTAGTGTGCCGACGGCGATTGTCGGTGGGAACGACACCTATGGGATCACAAGAATCCCTACTATGGTTGCGGGGCGCGGGGTCGTGAGAAGAGCGGATCAAAGAGATAGCACACGGTTCGTTTATCTAGGTTCAGGCCGCGAGGATGCGTAAAACCCTTCTCCTGCTTTGGTGGATTGTATATCTGTGTTCTTGAGCTAGCTATGGGGCGTGAGGAGTTCCAAAAGGCTGAATCCTTCTCCTGGTCGCCTCGGGCCTCCTTTATAGGAAAGGGGTTGCCACAGTGGCACACAGGAGGTGGAAAGGGTACAGTGATGTGAGGTTATCCCTTGCATTACATGACAAGGCGCATTTAATGCGTCTTGCCCAAGTGTCCTTGCTTTATCGGGGACGGGGGAGAGCCCTGTCTCGTCCGTCGCCGCTCCCTCTCGTGTCGACACGCGCCCTAGCCAACGGCGCCCGCGGTGCCATGTAGTCAGGTAGGCAGCTGAGGTAGCGCAGTGGTGGGTCTCCACGAAGATCCGCATGCCGCCATGTAGGTGCCTACCCAGCTGGTTGGGTCGGAAGCTGCATGCGAACGACGGTGGAGGTTTGACTGGCGTGGGCCTATGGTGGCCCTACGGGTGTTCTTGGCAAGGGCCTTGCCGGGGCCCCGGCAAGGGTCTTGCCGTGGCGCCTGCTGTCATCCCCGGCAAGGCTCTTGCCGGGGGCCTTGTGGTCCTCCTTGGCTGGGATCCCGCCAAGGATCATCATCTTCTAAAGGGTGTATCTGATCTTGAATGTCTTCACAAAGATCTGCATGCCACCACGGGGATGTCTCCCGAATCCTTGCCCCATGGGGGCAGTGGACTCAAGGGTGACTCACTCCGTAGGTGTGGGGCGAGCTGCCACGGCAAGGGTCTTGCCGGGTTTGCTAAAACCGCCTCCCGGCAAGGATCTTGCCGGGGGGGTCCGCTTCGTCCCCTTTGCTCTTTGTGGTCTTGGTCTTGGCGTCGTTCTGCTTCTCCTGAGCTTCGGCCTTACCTTGGCTCACCTCCCTTGCCTTGCTCAGTGTGGTGGTGCCCGTGGCTCGGACTACCCGTGCACAGTTATAGGGGTACAAAAAGTGTACCCCTCTTTTTGTACACCGACAGCGATCACGTCTTGACTTTGGCACCGTTTCCCATGTGCATCGTCACCTCATCCTTAGCCAATATTTGTTTAATTCGTAGCCTCTGTTTTGAGTTGCAAATATGAGCAACAGAACCAATATCAAATACCCAGCCGCTAATATGAGCATTAGTAAGGTACACATTAATAACATGTATATCAAATATGCCTTTAACTTTGCCATCCTTCTTATCCGCCAAATACATGGGGCAATTCGCTCTCCAGTGACCATCTCCTTTGAAGTAGAAGCACTCAGTCTCAGGCTTAGGTCCAGGCTTGGGTTTGTCGTTCTTCTTGAAGTTCCCCTTCTTCCCTTTGCCCTTTTTCTTGAAACTAATGGTCTTGTTAACCATCAACACTTGATGCTCCTTCTTGATTTCTACCTCCATAGCCTTTAGCATCAAAAAGAGCTCGGGAATTGTCTTATCCATCCCTTGCATATTATAGTTCATCACGAAGCTTTTGTAGCTTGGTGGCAGTGATTGAAGAACTCTGTCAATGCACTATCATCTGGAAGATTAACTCCTAGTTGAGTCAAGTGGTTGTGGTACCCAGACATTCTGAGTAAATGTTCGCTGACAGAACTATTCTCCTCCATCTTGCAGCTGTAGAAATTATTGGAGACTTCATATCTCTCAATCCGGGTATTTGCTTGAAATATTAACTTCAACTCCTGGAACATCTCACATGCTCCATGACATTGAAAACATCATTGAAGTCTCGGTGTGGTGGTGCCCGTGGCTCAGACTGCCCGTGCATAGTTATAGGGGTACGAAAAGCGTACCCCTCTTTTTGTACACCGAAAGGAGCCCCCGGGCCTGGGCCACACGTAAGCGCAATCGCGTCGTTGGGCTAGGCCCAAAAATGGTGCGCGGGCAGGCGGGGCGGTTCTTACCGCGGCAAGTCTCTTCGCGCGCTGCGCTTCCCATGCTTCCCACGCGTGGCGTGGCGTGGGGAGGCATGTGTGACGTGGGCGGCATGGTGGGGCTGAGCTCTGCATGCATGCGTCACGTCGTAGTAAAGGGGGCGGTTCGTGTCTTCCCCATAAACGGAGGGAGGCGTGGAGGCACGGCCCATTTACTGAACGGGGCCGAGGCGCGGTCTCCAAGGCGTCCACTCCCCACGATCACGGGGTGGGGAGAGGTCACCTCACCCGTCGCCTCGGTCCTGCACGCCTGCCACGTGGATCTCATGCGCTTGGTGTGGCGAACGGTGGAGGCAGGAAACCGGGCCGCCGCGGGCTGGGGCGGCGGGTCGGTCCCAGTTCCCTGCGCCTTCCGCGTCTTGATTGGCTGAGCGGGGCGGCCGAGCCCCCACCCCGTTCCTTTATAAAGAGCGGAGGGGGGATGGCGTCCCGCATTCCTTCATCTCCTCCTTCCTTCAGCTTCTGCTCCCCCCTTCCATCCGCCATGGAGAGAGGGAATCCTGGTCCTTCAACGGTGGCGGCGAGGGTCGCCGCTCGACAACGCGTCCCTCCTTCTCCTGCACCCGCGGTGGCAGAGCCAGCCGCGAGGGGAAGGGGGAGGGGGAGGTGGGCGAGGCCGAGGCGCTCGGGGAAGAGGAGGACGGGGCGGCGCGCCGGCCTCGCCTCCGCCAGCAGTTCCTCCCCCCATGGAGGGCCACGTTGGGGATGACCCTTGCGAGTTCTTCGTCAGGCTGCGCCGGCCGCCTCGCCGTCGCCTTCGTCTCCCGACTCCATTCGCACGGGAGATGGAGCTGGATCCGCCGGAGTCGTTGCGGCTGCACATGAGGGGCTGTGGGATCAGTGGCACGCGGGTTCGCGTCGACTTCCCGCCCCTCACGTGATGTATCTTCGTCGGGGATGGAAGACGTTTGCTCATATCCACCGCTTGACGGAGGGGCTCACTCTCCATTTTAAGCTGATGGAGGGTGGCCTTCTCTCCGTCAAGGTCTTCGGGTGCTTTGGGACCCGTGCAAGGTGCTGCGTGGAGAGCTCTTCTGATAGTGAAGACTCCTCCTCGGGCGGGAGTGACGAGGAGGACAGCGGCAGCGACGACGAGGGTAGTAGGCGGCAGGATGACGGGTCCGATTAGGTGTTGCGCCCTCCGTGCGGCACCGGCGACCCCGTGTCGCCGGCTCCCTGAACTTCTCGGGGTCGTCTCCTTGGGCGGCTGGCGTTGGGAGGCTGCGGAAGAGGAAGAGGGCGGGCGGCAAGGCCGTCAAGTCGGAGTACGCGGGCACCGACGCCTTCGACGCGTGCTGACGTCCTGCCGCCTCGTCTTCGAGCTCTGCTTCCGGCGCGCCATCACCATCCAGCCTTCGGACGGCCACCGAGATGTTCTCTTGGTGTCTTCTGCCACCCGTAGCTCGCCTAGGCGCCCCTTTTGCCCTTTTCGCCTCCTTGACCTGCCTCCTGAGGAGAGGGACAAGAAAGGGATTACGGGCACCTTATCTCTTTTTAGTTTGTAAGCCTTCGGGCCTTAGCTGAATTTAAAACTTGTAATCCCATCATTCATGTTTTTCATTCCCTATGGACTGTACCTGAGTGGAATGTTTTTAATGAAAAAGGGATGCTTGCCGGGTCATTTGTTTGTGGGTAGAACCCACGACAAGGAGTAAATCCTTGATATCTTTAAGATAAACATTTCCTTGCCCGGCAACAGGCCTTGCCGTCTCCCCACTTCGCTCGACCTTTCTCACACCTTTGGCGGAGGCAGGGATGAGGTGGGTTCAGGCTCCTTGTTTCATCCTCTCGCTGCCGCGACTACGACCAAACCTGGCCCCAGGAACGAGCCCTAGGGCCTAGAGTTAGGGGAGCACGGTAGCTTTAGGAAAAACGAGGTTTCACATACCTCAGTCCATAAGGGAATGCATGATAAGGGATGAAGAACTTATCTGAAGCTGTAGCCCCCGGCAACTCTGGTTTGCCGTGGGTGAATCTTTGCTCTTGCAGCCCCTGGCAATACTGGCCTGCCGGGGTCTAGATGATGGTCTGTCCCTCTTCTATTTTTCGTCCTCAAGTGATCCGGCAAGGATACCTGCGAGTCCTGCGAACCAAAGAAGACGAAAGAACGGCAAAGAGACGCACACTCGACCTCTAAGCTAGGGGTTAGTCGCTGTGAAGCACTATCAATCCTAACCAAGGACGAGACTCGACCTAGCATGCATGCTATAACTTAGGGCGCCAGCGCTTCATTTATTTATGCCCAGGGTCTGCGCCTGGCTTTGTACAAAGGGTTACATGCATCATCGGCAATGCTTGTACAAAAGGTGGCTTGCTGGGGGGCCCGGCAAGCCGCGCCTCACGGGTAAAACTTGCGAAGATGCTCAATGTTCCAGGAGTTACTCACCGGAACGGCATCTTCGGTCTCCAGGCGGACTGCGCCGGGCCTGGTGACTCGTATTACCCGATAAGGGCCTTCCCACTTTGGCGTCAACTTGTTGGAATTCTTGGCCGATTGAACGCGCCGAAGGACAAGGTCGCCTTCCTCAAGGCTTCGGGCATGAACCTTGCGGCTATGGTAGCGGCGCAAGGCTTGCTGGGTAGCGTGCTGCTTTCACAGCCGCCCAAGACGATCTTCCTCAAGGAGCATTGCGTCATCTTGCCGCAGTTGCTCTTGCTCAAGCTCATCATAAGCGAGCACTCGAGGTGACCCGTATATGAGTTCAGTGGGGAGAACTGCTTCTGCCCCGTATACCAGGGCAAAGGGTGTCTGGCCGGTGGCTCGATTTGGCGTCGTCCTGATCGACCAAAGAACCGTCGGCAACTCATCAATCCAGCGCCTTCCACTCTTGTGCAGCCTGTCAAAGGTCTTGGTCCTTAAGCCTCGCAGTACTTCAGCATTTGCCCTCTCAGCTTGACCATTGCTTCGTGGGTGAGCAACGGAAGCGAAACAGACTTTGCTGCCGAGGTCTTGGATATATTGCATGAAGGTGCGGCTTGTGAACTGTGTGCCGTTGTCGGTGATGACCCTGTTGGGTACACCAAAACGGCACACTAGTCCCTTGAAGAACTTGACGGCTGACTGAGCTGTGACCTTCCTCACTGCCTCCACCTCCGGCCACTTTGTGAACTTGTCGATTGCAACGTACAAGTACTCAAAGCCCCCGACAGCGCGGGGGAAAGGGCCCAGTATGTCGAGCCCCCAGACCGAGAAGGGCCAGGAGAGAGGAATGGTTTGAAGGGCTTGAGCTGGCTGATGAAGCTTCTTTGAATGGAACTGACACGCTTCACACCTGGTGACTAGTGTCGTCGCATCCTGGAGGGCGGTGGGCCAGAAGAAACCTTGCCGAAATGCCTTGCCGGCAAGGGCCCTTGACCCGATGTGGGATCCACATATGCCTCCGTGTATCTCCGCCAACAGCTCCAGTCCTTCCTCCCGAGGGATACACTTCAATTTCACACCGTTCGGCCTCTTTCTGTACAGGACGTCATCGACGAACTGGTACATGATAGAGCGACGGGCTACTTTTTCCGCTTCTTCCCGCTCTTCAGGAAGTTCCCCTGTTTGGAGGAATGGACGGTATGTTGTGCCCACGCTGGAGCCTGAGGCTCGACGGCGAGGACTAAAGGCATTTCCTCCGCTATAGGAGCGGCTGTCTCGACGGCAAGAGCTTGACGCTCCGCCGGAGCTAGCCGTCCGTGGCGGGCTCAGTGTCCCGGCAACATCCTTGCCGGCGGCTCCGGGGAGCTCGGCGGGAAAGTACTTGCCGGGTCCCTGATTTCCTCCTCTTGTTCTGCTCTGTTGATGGATCAACGGATGGCTGAGTTAGCTGGAGCACAAAGGTACCTGGTTCCACAGGTAGCTTGAGGGCAGCGCGTTTTGACAGGTAATCGGCGATATCGTTCTCCGCTCGGGGAACGTATTCAGCCTGTATACCGTCGAAACGCTCTTCCAAGCTTTCTCACTTCATCGACGTAGGCCTTCATCAACGGGCTCTGGTAGTCCTTGTTGACTTGCTTGACGACGAGCTGTGAGTCGCCCCTGACGATGAGCTTCTTGATTCCGAGGTCCGCCGCGATCTCTCTT
>NC_053028.1:384058317-384073590 GCF_003073215.2 Triticum urartu
AACTCTATGGGCTCAGTGACTGGCATGAACGTCCTTCCTGGAACTTGAACTTGAATCATCCAGCGCTCTTCTTCAGGTAAAGTGGCGTTGTAGGTTCCGGTGAAGCTTGGTACTCCTATGTTCAGGTATCTAGTGACTTCCTTCAAGTGACGTCCAAAGGGTGTATCTTCATCCGGTTGCGTGAACTTGTTCCTTGCATCCGCCATCCTAAAGAGTAGAAAAGATGAGAGGTCAGAAGAGAAGAGAGTGAATAGTGATCTAGGTCTTTAGCTTAGTGGTCGTGTCCTACAGTCAGCGTGTGCTCTGATACCATCTCTGTAGCGACCAGACCTCAAACAGTCTGATCTCTGTGCTCCGGTGTCATCCCTGGATCAGTAATGCTGACACCACACAGTACTCGGAGGATTTATAGCAGAGTAGCAATCACACACTTATTACATCGAGTGTCTCAAAAGAGAACTTATTACAATAAATATGGCTTAAGGCCATCTAATAACGATAACAGCGGAAGGCTTGGAAGATAAGTGAGTCCATCAACTCCAACGGCATCACTGAGTATAGAACCACGACCTAAAACTCCTTAATCGTCGTCTGAAAAGTCTGCAACATTAACGTTGCAGCCCGAAACGGGTCAGCACATGGAATATGCTGGCAAGGTAACACATAGAGAGTAATGGAATGAAACAGCTATACTATATGCATATTTGGCTGGTGGAAAGCTCTATGGTTACAGTTTTGCGTAAAGCCAATTTTTCCCTACTTCAAAGGAATAAATTTATTTAATATCATGGTAGTTGTTAAACATTGAGAATGGTTGACAGCATTCTCAATCCCAATTAAGCATCATCATTAAACAAACCAACAAAATTAATTTAGAGTAACATGTTGAGATTCACATGATAATCCAAGTACTAGATACTCAAGATGTCCATAACCGGGGACACGGCTAACCATGATTAGTTTATTACACTCTGCAGAGGTTTGCGCACTTTTCCCCACAAGACTCGATCGCCTCCGTTTGGTTTCTCGCACTACATGGTGTTTGAGAAGACGGATGACCGAGACATAGTCTTTCAGAAGCGCTAGCACCTTACGATCGGGTAGACCGTACCACCTACATCCCCTACATCTGCTAGTCTACCACTGTAAGAGTTCGCACGACTTAGTCAACTATGCTAGAGCCCATAATAGCTTGTGGCTGCACACGGAAGTTTCTAGCATGAATAATCTCATGATCCCTTTGAGCCTGGGTGGCGGTCCAAAAGAAAACAGGCAAGTCCTGGAATACCCAGGTGCCTCAATCCACCCAGATGTGTGTTTAAGTTGCCACCTTAGATAAACCATTAATTAACAATCTCACATCTGTCATGGATATCACTCACCCAATCCACGTCTACTAGCATAGCATGGCATAATAAGCAAACGTAGAAGTAACTCCCAAAGGTTTGATAATAAACAGGTAATAGGTACTACCTCATCTACTTCCCATCCCACAATTTAATTAGATCCTAATCATGCAATGTGTGAGGATTGATCTAATGCAATAAAACTGGGTAGTAGAAAAGGTATGATCAAAGTGTTACTTGCCTTGCTGATGATCCGCGAAACCTAATGATTCGAAAACGGGGACAAGCAGGCGCACTCGGGTATTCTATCGCAGACAAACAAACAAGCATACAATAAGTACTCATCTAATGCACAGGTAAAACTCAAATAAGAGATCTAACCAGAAGGTTCAACTTAAGAACTCCGGTTGGCAAAAAGAATCAAATCGAACGAAGCAACGAAAGTCAAACGGCGAAAGAAAACAACTTCGTTCTAGTAATCTGGATCTATGGCAAATTTTACAGTAGCAAAATCTTGTTTAAGTTGATTAAACAAATAGAGGGTTTCGATACGAATCTCTAGGCGCTTGAATCGCCTGATTCCGATAAACGAGCGAAAAGTTATACTAGATCAAAAATCGGATCAAGAATCGCGATCAGAAAAATCGCGGATTTAATCTGAGAAAAAAGAAAAACGACGAACGTTCGCTAGAACGAACGGACGAACGCTCGCTATTTAAATAAACTGGAAAAACTGATCTATTTAAAAAAACCGAAACTAGGGAAAAACGATGGCACGAAAGTCGCGGCGCGGCGAACCTCGGGCGGCGGGATCCGGCAGCGGCGACGGCAGCGAGCGGCGTCGGCGGGGTCGGCGGCTGGGCGCGGGCGGGCGGCTGGGGGGTCGGCGGCTGGGCTAGGGTTTCCCCCGGGTGGGCTGCCCCGGCTTATAAAGCCCTGGCGGGCCGGAGTCCTAGTCGGACACGGCCCGTAGGTCGGTTCGTTTTTTTTAATTATTTGCGCGAGAAGAAAAATAAAAAGAAATACTAAACGGACTCCAAAAATTCCGAAATAAATTTTCACGGGCTTCTAAAATCAAGCCGCACAAGGTGAACATTTATTTGGGACCTAAATGCAATTTTGAAAAACGCACATTTTTCCTAAATTCAAATAAAACACGAAAAACTCCGAAATAAAATCTTATTTGATTTTATTATTAAATCCTCAATATTTCTTTATTTTGGAAAGTCATTTTATTCCCTCTCTCATATTTTTGTAATAGAAATAATTGATGATAAAATAAATAAAATCAAATGATCCTATTCTCAAAATTTGAGAAAACTCAAATATGAAAATAACGAAATCCCCAACTCTCTCCGTGGGTCCTTGAGTTGCGTAGAATTTCTAGGATCAACCAAAATGCAAAATAAAATATGATATGCATTGATGATCTAATGTATAACATTCCAAATTGAAAATTTGGGATGTTACAGTGGGGGAGTATATATAGTGCTAGCCCACGAAGGGGTAAGTGAGAGGGGGATACATGGGCGCCCTTGGCCCGAGTCTTTGCACGCAGGCAGGCCGGAAGTTCCGGGTGGGGCCAGAAGTTCTGGAAGGTTCCGGTCGGCTTCTAGGCTATCTGGAGAGTTGGCGCGCTCGGGGCTGGTCTGGCCTCTGGGGGCCAGAGGTTCCACACAGGCCGGAAGGTCCGGGGGCCAGAAGTTCCGGGCAGAGGCCGGAAGTTTGTGGCTTTCCAGAAGCTTGTCCCTGCTTCTTCTTCCTTCTCCTCTTCCATGCTTGGCCTTGGTCCTTGGATCCTCCATGGTCATCTCGGTTGTACTTGAGTATATTCAAGGTCCATGCATGAGGTAGTAGCCATGTCTCATATGTGGAAAGTGATCGTTCGAAGAGGAGTGAGTTCACCTTGTGTCCAATGGCGTATGGTCGAGGTCTCATCGTATGTCCTCTTGGGGCTTGAGGAGTAGTCGAAGTGTACATGGGGATGATCATAGGATGCTCCGTATCATCTGTCGGATTTCGGGTTCCGGCAGACCCTTGAGGTTCGAACACTGGGGCGCGCGCGGAGATTTCGCCTTCTACCTACCTGCGCCCCTCCGCCTCGCTAAGATCTAAGCTATGGAAAGAACAACACAAGAGACACAGGTTTATACTGGTTCGGGCAACCGTTGTGGTGTAATACCCTACTCCAGTGTGTGGTGTGGTGGATTGCCTCTTGGGCTGATGATGATGAGCAATACAAGGAAGAACAGCCTCGCGAGGGTCTGTTCTTGGCTGGGGGGATGAACTGCTAGGAGGAGTTCAGTCACCCTTCTCTCTCTCTCTCTTCTCGATTCTCTCTCTGATTTCGATCTCTCCGATCTCCCCCTTACCCTGTGGGTGGCTGTCCTATTTATAGAGGCCCTGGTCCTCTTCCCAAATATCGAGCGGGAAGGGAGCCAACAATGGCGGGCTAATTTGAAGGGGGACAGCTAGTACTAGCTATCCTGACAAAAGTAGTCTTCGCCTGCACAAAGCTCTGGTGGTGACGCCGTCTTGGGCTCCACGATGACCTCCGTCTTGCAGTCCTCCTGGTCTTGGTCTTGTTGCACCGAAATGGCAACCTTTGCCTGATGCCTCGGTACTCCGGCTGCGCTTGCTCCCTTTGCACCAAAGAGGAAAGGAGGACACTGCGCGGGCTGGCGCCCGCCTGGCGCCTTTGGTCGTCATGGCTTGCGTCACGGGCACCTCGTGAGGTACCCCGCCTTGATCTCTCCGCCTCCTCGCGAGCCAGCCTGATGAGGCCGTGCCTGAGGAAGCTCCGTGTCGTCCGCCCCGCGAGGCTTGGCCCCTCGCGAGGGTCTTGGGTCTGTGTTGATGAAGATGGGCCGTGCTGGGCCCCCTTGAGCCACGCCGCAGGCCGCAGGCAGGCAAGTCTGGGGACCCCCTCCCAGAACGCCGACAGTAGCCCCCGGGCCCAAGGCGCGCCGGACTTGGCCGTGCAGGGAGGCGAGGGCAAGGGCGAAGCGCCGCGGGCCCTAACAGCCTGCGGCCTTGGGCGCGTGGCGGTTGATTGGACGTGGGCGTCTCCACTTCCCCACGGCGCCTCGGCAACTGCACGGATTGGACAAGTCCCTGCATGCAAAGCGGTCATGATTACCTGCGATCGTGGAGGTCGGCGGTTGGCCTTCGCCGGCCATAAGTACGGAACGGCGCGCGCCCTTCCAGTCCATCCCTTCTTGCTTCTCCTTCTTCCCGGTCCTTGCTCCGTCTTGCTGCGATGGCTCCGATCCGCCGGTTCTCGACGGCAGAGAAGGGAAAGGCTCCCCGAGAGGAACCAGACCCGCTCCCGCCGAAGAAACGGCGTGCCCCGCGGCCCGGGCGAGGGGGCCCATCAGGTGGTGTCGAGGCCCTGGTGCGAGTGGGCACCGCCGGGGTTCCCGCTTCCCTTGCACGCCCTCATCGAGGGCCCTGAAGGAGCTGATGCTGATCGCCACGGGCGGCACCGCCGTCGGCGCAGACGGGTCACGAAGGTGTGGGTCGTCCCCCCTGGGGTCCACACCGAGGGCTCCTCCCGAGAGTTCGTGCTCCATGCTGCCATGCCTCCTCAGTCTTGGATTCTCCTTCCTCCCTTCTTTGCCTCCATCATCCCGCAGGGAGAACTCCTGGAGCTTTGGCTGCAGCACGCCGGCTGCAGCACCCTCGCGACCAAGGTAGAGGTCGCGGTCGTTGCCCCGGGCGAGGTCTTCATGACTCGAGGCTGGGGTGAAATCGCCCGGGTTTGCAGGACAAGAGGCGCCTTCGCGATTCACTTGGAGTACGATGGTGCTTCAGTGATGTTCTTCAAGGTCTTTGACGCGAACGGGCGCCGGCTGGAGTGCTGCCCCGGGCAAGGTGGTCGGGACCCTCTGGTGGCGAGGACTGGGCCCGCCGACCGCTCCCTTGGCGGCTCCTCAGGCGGTGGAGGCGTCGGAGGTTCCAGCGACTCCGGCGAGCTCTTCGTGACTCCGGAGATGAGCGACGGCAGCTACGAGCCACCGAGCCGGCGCCGCTCCTGGAGTAGGGCGGGCTCGTCAGGCCGCCGCTGACTCTGATCTGGATGGGGTTGGCGCCGGTGCTTGACGGCCCACTGTTGATGATGGCGTCTTTTGTAGGGGCGCGTGTAGTTAGCGTCCTTTTAGGATATGTTCCCTGCGAGGAATCAAAGACGCGTCCCGTGGGGGCTTGTAAGGTGCCTGTGATCCTGTTTTGTTAATATAACCCTTGTCGTAGAATTGTGCGAGTTGCTCATTCCGTCTTAGCTCAGTCTCCCTTTCGAACCTCACGAGGGCTTGGTGCTCTGCGCCGACAGGTCCCAGTCCCAAGGCGGCTTCAGCCGTCGCTGGTATGCCAGGTCGCGATGCCGTGGTCAAGGCCAGGAGGTGAGCGACCCGGGTCCGGTAAGAGCCCCTGAGTCGCGATGCTCAGGAGGTCCCCTTTGGCGCTCAAGCAGCCGTCGTTCGGTGAGAAAGGAGAGCGGCGTCGCTAACACGGGATTGCATTAGGTGCGGGGATGGTGCCACGGTAGCTGGTGCTTCCGGGTGGTGACTTATCTCGAGAATCAGGGGCCGCTCTCTGGTGTGTCGCCGGGTCCGTGCATCGGCAGGCGTGAGGTTGCTCGGCGAGGTCCTCGCGTGTCCCTCCCCTCTCGCCTTTGCTCCCCTTTCTGCTCTACGTCCTCGGGCCCCGTCCCTCGAGTGAGTCTCAGCCGTTGATGGTATGCCAGGTCGCGATGCCATGGACAAGGCCAGAGGGTGAGGGCTGGAGAGCCAGTAGGAGCCCTGAGTCGCGATGCTCAGGCACCCCCCCTTTAACGTGCAAGCGGTTCGCGCGGATGAGAGTGAAGGAGACACCGCAAGGGCCTCGCCTGACGCAGCTTTTTTAGGAGATCCTGTAGACCCATCATAGAAAGAACGAGGGGTTTCCATGACAATTGACAGTCAGCTGTTGGTTGCTTCCGAGGGGCGATGAGGCACTGAAGGCTTGACGAGGTGGCGCCATGCGGGGCTGCCGCGGCCAGAGCTCAGCCATTCAGGTTTGTCGGCGTTGCAGGGACGGACCCATGCGCAAGCGTCGTGCCGTTTGGGAGCAGCTCTGTCAGTTGGCGTCAGTTGAGCGGGCAACTAGGTCAAACACATTAGCCGTGAAGGAGTGGATTCATTCAAATAGATGCTGGGAAGGCGGACATCACTGGGTCAGGCCCGAGCGACTTGGGGATGATGCAGCCCGTGGGGCGCCCACAACAAAGCAAGCCAACAACATGAAATAAAAGGGATACATGCCGCAGGGACGGACCCACGCGGCCTGGGAATAATGCATCCCTGGGGGGCGCTCCTAGCGAGAAATGAGACTTGAAAGATGTCACCTGATGATGTCGAGGACGAAGGAGTGTTGGTGTAGCAGACTCGGTGGGCTGCGGAAGCCGATCCTCACGAGCCCCCAGGCCCAGGGGCCGCGGGAGGCTCCGGAGGCGCTGGTGGCTCCTCGCGGACCATCTCCATCTCCGCCAGGGCTGCGGAACGCCTGGCCTCTTGAGCCTCCATGATGCCCCTCATGAGGCGCTGGTACGTGGCAGCCGCGTTCGGCAAGCCGTAAGGCATGCGAACGTAGCTGTGGGGTGGACCTCCGCAGCGCCCCACTCGCGAGGGCCAGAGGCGCTCTAGAGAGGCGACTCGGTTGAGCCCTGGTATGTCGATGCAGACGCGCAGCCCACCATCCTCGCCTGGATGGGGAGCCACTGCTGGTAGACGGCGGCCGCCTTTCATGACTCTTGACTCCTGTAGCTCCTGAATGGCCTTGCTGACGAACTCCTGAGGGTCTGGCTCTCCTTGCCTTACTCCTTCTTGAGGGAAACGTGCTTCGAAACACGCCTCCATGTGGTGCCCAAGCGCCTCCCTCGTGACCTTAGCCAGGTCGGTGGCCCTCCAGGGGAGAGCCCCCGAGCCCTGCCTGAGGAGGGCGCCGGGCGCGCTTTCCTATGCGATGGAAGGAGGTTCCCCCTGGGCAGGCGCGGGCCCTGAGGGGCCTGCCTCCTGAGGGGCCGGGCCGGACGATGTCTTCTTCTTCTTGGGGCGGTCTCGGGAAGCCTCCTGCTTCCGCGATCCGGGTCTTCCAGTGACGCGGCCTGAAAGGCTCGTTCCAGGGAACACACCGCGTCCTTCTCTTCACAGGGCACCGTGATGACTCCGCCACTTCCTGGCATCTTGAGGATGTTGTAGCCGTGGTGAGTTACGGCCATGAACTTGGCCAGCGCTGGGTACCCAAGGATGGCGTTGTACGGCAGGCGAATGTGAGCGACGTCGAAGTCGATGAGCTCGGTGCGGTAGTTGTCGCGTGCCCCGGTGACAGGGAGGCGGACCTGCCCAATCGGGACCGTGGAGCCGTCGGTGACTCCGGAGAAAGGCTTGGTTGGCTGAAGCTGGTAGGGCACTTGGAGATTGTTGAATGTTTCCACGGACAGGACGTTGAGCCCTGCCCCGCCATCGATGAGGGTCCTGGTACCACCACGTTGCTGATGATTGGGGAACAAAGCATCGGGAGGACTTCGGCTGTAGCCGCACACTTGAGCTGATCTGTTGAGCTGAACGTGATGGCGCACGCCGACCCCCTAAGAGGGCGCGTGGCTTCGAGCTTGGGGAGGACTGCAGTCACTTCGCGGGCGAAGTGCTTGAAGATGCGTTGAGAGGCTGGGGCTTGAGCCCCGCCCAGGATGCAGGCGATCACACGCGGCTCCTGGAAGCCCCCAGCCCCCTCGTCCTGATGGCGGTCCTCGTTTCTCCTTGGCTGCCAGCGGAGGGAGGCCTGCGTTGCCTTGCGGGTGATCCTCGCGAGGCTGATCCCTCCAGTCTCCCTCGCAAGGCGGGTCTTGACAGCGATCCTCGCGAGGTTGATCGCGCCACCCTTGGTGCGGGCCATGGTCTTCCCAGTGTCCTGCGTTCCTTCCTCCTCCTCGACCGTAGCCCCGGTCACCGCGGTCGCGGCGCCGGCCGATCCTTCCTTCTCGCATGGCTCGGAGCTCTTGACATTCGTTGGTGTTGTGGGTGTGGAGGTCGTAGTACACACAGTACCGACTGCCCTTGGATTCGGGCGGATCTCTGCCCCGCTTGGTGTTTGGTTCTGCCGCGAGCACGGAAGCCCCCTTGCGCTTCACATCCTTGGCCTAGGGCTTCTTCTCTTCTGGGTCTGCGGTAGGCAGCTCGAGGAGGGAGAGACGCCCTTCCTTAGCCCTGGCGCACTTGGTTGCCAAGTTGAACAGCTCCAAGGAAGTGCACAGGTCTTCATGCATCGCCAGCTCCTCCTTCATCTTGACATCGCGCACGCCGTCGGAGAAGGCTGAGATGATGGCCTCCTCGGTCACCTTGGGAATCTTGAGGCATGCGTTGTTGAAGCGCTGGATGTACTTCTGCAGGGTCTCTCGGGTTGTTGCTTGATGCGGCGCATGTCGCTCACGGCGGGTGGCCGGTCGCGAGTACCTTGGAAGTTGGCGATGAAGCGGGTGCGCATCTCGTCCCAGGAGGAGATCATGCCTGGAGCCAGGTTCAGGAGCCAGGTGCGGGCCCCGTCCTTGAGCGCCATGGGAAACCAGTTCGCCATGACCTTCTCGTCTCCGTTGGCAGCTTCGATGCCCAGCTCATAGAGCTGGAGGAACTCCGCAGGGTCGGCCGTGCCGTCGTAACGAGGAGGCAGGTCTGGCTTGAACTTGCCGGGCCACGCGACGCTGCGTAGCTCGGTGGTGAAGGCACGGCAGCCTGCTGTGGCCACGGGAGGCCTTGGGTGACGGAGAGCTTGGTCTTGCATGTCCCCACGCGCTGCAGCTGGGAGCAGCGCGGGGTCTTGACGTGCGGGAGCAGGAGCATGGTCGCGACGTGCTGGAGCAGGGAGCGCCCGGGCAGCTTCTTGCGGGCGAGGGACTTCTTGGCAGCTCTGCTCTTGCCGCGCTGGCACCTGACGGAGCGGGTTCCGCCCAGGGGCCACGCGCCTTGGAGCCATGGCGCCTTCTTGAGGAGGAGGCGGCCGGGGCGCCGCTGGAGCTTCGTCGCCCGTGCGGGGCGGGGTGCGGTGCAGGGAACGGACGGCGCAGGAGAGCCCCCTGCGGCGCGGACGAGCTCGGCGACGCGGTCGAGCCATTCTTCGTAGACGTCGTCGACGGGACGGTAGCGCAGGAGCTCGTTTGCCGCGATGAGCGCAGCTCGAGCCTCCATGGGTGCGCGGAGCGCGCGGGACGAAGAACCAGCTGGGGTGAGCGAGGGAGTAGCGGTGCGGCCGTCTTGCCGCACGGACGGATGCTGAGACGACGCTTGCTGCTCGTCCCCCGCCGGGCCGGTGGCGGCATTGACGGCAGGTGACGGGAACGGCGAGGACGCCCGCACAGGAGCCGTCTGGGCGACGCGGAAGCGAGAGCGGCCCGGCGCTCGGCACGGGCCCGACGAGCGTCAGACATGGACGCGATGGTCGGAGGAGAACGGGGGTGGAAGACGAATTCCGGCGCACCCCTACCTGGCGCGCCAAATGTCGGATTTCGGGTTCCGGCAGACCCTTGAGGTTCGAACACTGGGGTGCGCGCAGATTTCGCCTTCTACCTACCTGCGCCCCTCCGCCTCGCTAAGATCTAAGCTATGGAAAGAACAACACAAGAGACACAGGGTTTATACTGGTTCGGGCCACCGTTGTGGTGTAATACCCTAATCCAGTGTGTGGTGTGGTGGATTGCCTCTTGGGCTGATGATGATGAGCAATACAAGGAAGAACAGCCTCGCGAGGGTCTGTTCTTGGCTGGGGGATGAACTGCTGGGAGGAGTTCAGTCACCCTTCTCTCCCTCTCTCTACTCCTTGATTGTATCGCCGATTCATCCCCCTACTGTGGGGGTGGCTGGTCCTATTTATAGAGGCCCTGGTCCTCTTCCCAAATATCGAGCGGGAAGGGAGCCAACAATGGCGGGCTAATTTGAAGGGGGACAGCTAGTACCAGCTATCCTGACAAAAGTAGTCTTCGCCTGCACAAAGCTCTGGTGATGACGCCGTCTTGGGCTCCACGGATGACCTCCGTCTCGTAGTCCTCCTGGTCTTGGTCTCGTTGCACCGAAATGGCAACCTTTGCCTGATGCCTCGGTACTCCGCGGCTGCGCTTCCCCCTTTGCACCAAAGAGGAAAGGAGGACGCTGCGCGGGCTGGCACCCGCCTGGCGCCCTGGTCGTCATGGCTTGCGTCACGGGCACCTTGAGGTACCCCGCCTTGATCTCTCCGCCTCCTCGCGAGCCAGCCTATGAGGCCGTGCCTGAGGAAGCTCCGCGTCGTCCGCCCCGCGAGGCTTGGCCCCTCGCGAGGGTCTTGGGTCTGTGTTGGTGAAGATGGGCCGTGCTGGGCCCCCCTTTGAGCCACGCGCAGGCCGCAGGCAGGCAAGTCTTGGGGACCCCCGTTCCCAGAATGCCGACATCATCTCCCCTCCCTTGGGAAAGATCCGACCTCGGATCATGATCCTCATCACCATTGAAACTATTGTTGTGGATGGACATGTAGTTGGACGACGTTGAAGACATTGTGCAATCCAAGTACTCCAAGGTGTCGCCGGAGTGGTATACATGCAAAAAGAGCAAACACAAACAACACTTGGAAATATAGTGGTTAGCGCACACAAAGTGTCCATCATGTAAGAATGAGTCCGTGCGGCAAGATTGTTTGTGACAAAGTGCATGAAGCTTATCAAGATTATCTAGAAAGATATGCAAAGCATCCATGGGCGAAAATGCAATCATTGTGCACACATATGTGTTGTGAATGTGATCAATGCAACCATGGTGCAGAATGATGTCATAGTGAGATGGTTTACCAATAGCATGAATATGGCAATGGATGCTCAATATGAATGAGTTATTATGCAGTTGATGGTAGGCAATATGATGATGATGTATGAATATGCCATCAAGAAAGATCACAACAAATTTTCTAAGGAAGTGCACAAGCTCATATATCATGAATGACATCAAAATACAAGCTGCAACAAGGCAATCATAATGTGAGTCAATCCATGCATTAGATTGAAATTTGGCATGTGTATGATATGTCCATCGAGCATGACATGTGTGAGCACAATCATCCCCATGTACACTCGAGCATATGCCATTGGACACAAGGTGAACTCGCTCCTTTCCGCATGTAATACATGGATGCTACTTCAAGCGCGGACCTTGTGCATACTCAGGTACACCCGAGGAGACCATGGAGAACCCAAGGACCAAGGCCAAGCATGCGCGAAAGCGATAACGGAAGAAGACGGAGACAGCTCCAGGACCCGGACATCCGGCCACTGGAGACAACCCCTATAGCAACAACCTCTCAGCCGCCAAGTGCTACACGCCCCGGACATCTGGCGTCAACCCCGGACATCCGGCCGCTGGAGACGACCCCTACAACAACAGCCTCTCAGCCGCCAAGTGCTACAGGCCCCGGACATCTGGCGTCAATCCCTGACATCCGGCGCCTCGCCAAGTCCCGGACATCCGGCCCCCTCCGCAGAAATCCGGCACCCTCCAAATAGAGAGCAACAAAGTGAGCTCCTCCAGCCCGGACATCTGGCTCTCCGTGAAGCCCCGGACATCCGGCCTATCGCCCGGACGTCCGGCCTTTCCTGCCTGCGTGCAGTGCATTTGGGCCGAGGCCCATGTACCCCTTCGCCCCTTAGACTATATATAATCCCCTTCCACCTACATTTTAGGGGAAGTGTTGTGTTAGCTCATTTGTGAGATAGAGCTTCGCTCATCCATATCGGATCTACTCCTTGAGAGGGACCGCGGCCCCTCTTTGGAGAAGATGCACCTTGGATTCAGGACCCCCTCTTGGGCGGCCCCATCAAGACCTCCTCACGAAGAAGAACCGGTTACCCTATGTATCATCCTTTGTTGAATTCAGATCTTGTATCTCTTTGTGTTTCGAGGATCTAGCACGTGTGTGATCATACTTGTTGGTTTGAGTGTTTCTCTCGTGTTTCCCCTCGTTTCCCCCTCATGTTCTTCGTGTTCATCACGGGATCCACTGCTTTCGTGAAGGATCGGCCATCTAGGGTTCCACCCTACATCATCTTGGTATCATGAGCCACGTTGATCACGATTTCGGAGCCTCCCCGTTATGTTTTCTAGCCTAATTTTGTTGATTTCGTCCTAAATTCAAAAATCCCCACCAAAAATAGCCCCAATTTTTTTTGTGATTTGTTCGCTTGACGAACTTTTGTTGGATTTGATCCATGGATTTGCTTGGTTTCAAGTGGATCTAGGATATCCCCACTTTTCCCCACTTTCCATCCACGAAATCTCTCCAATTTTGACTTTGGAATCGTCCATTTCCGCCCCCAATTCGAAAATTTCCGCTCCAAAAAAGATCTGGAATCGTCGGGACGGACATCCCGGCCATCGGGCCGGACATCTGGGTCCCCGACTAGACATCCGGCTCCTGGAGCTCAAATTCCGCACGGTTCTGGACATCAGACCCCGGATATCTAACCCCCACCCCCGAATATCCGGCCCCTGTAACTTCAGCCTTTCACGTTTCACCGTTTTTTTACCGGAAACAGTAGGAAAGGCTCCTACTGTGTAATTGTATTAAAGCTCAAGTAACACTGTACAGGGGTGATAATTACATGGTGGGGAGGGGGGAGGCTTGGTGACTTTGTGTCCAAGCCAAGCTAGTAGAGACAATGCAAGAGGGTCTAGTGTAGTGAGTTTACAAAGTTCAGTACAAGAGGCTTATGGTCCTCTTTGACCCTATGTTGAAGGAGTTCAAACTCCTTTTTGAATCTATCGAGCCAGGACCGAAAAGAGGGATCTATTGCTCTGAAATGCTTGTTGTTCCTCTCCTTCCATATGCTGCACGCCGCCACAGTAAATTTTTCAAACAGCATAGGCATGGGGTGGTTGGCTTTTTGGACCTCGATAGCTTGTATCCGACCAGGGAAGGGCTCCCAATTAATATGCAAAGTATGCTAGCATTTCCTACTGAATGTGCATGTGAAGATCATGTGCTCGACCGTTTCTTCAATGCTTAGTCCACACAAGAGGCAGTTGTGATCTTCACCAATGTTGTAGTGCCGTCGTTTTAGCATATTCCGGGTGTTTAGCCTGTCATTGAGCAAGAGCCATGTAAAGACATTCAACTTCATCGTGCACTTTGATTTCCACAGCCATCCAAACACTTGGTGAGATTGGACATCCTTGAAGAAGAAGTGGTAGTAGTGTGTGAATTTGAAGATAGTTTTACCCCAAGTGTAGTGCCAAACGTCCGACGAGGAAGCCGTGGGTTGAAACGATGATGCAATCATTTTCATGTGCCGTATCTCGTCTAGCGCTTGTGGAGAGAGCGGTAGATGGAAGGCCGCCCCCAGTGACGTGATCCCCAAGAAGTCGCGGACGGAGACATCTTCATTGGTTGCATGTGAGAAGGCCTGGGGATGTGACTCCTGGAGTACTTGTTCGGCCCAGAGATCTTTCCATAGGAGGGTCGTGGTGCCACAGACAATGTTAATGCAAGATATCCCACGAAAGTAAGGAGTCAGCTTGAGTACAACCCTCCACCAGAATGATCCGACTGGGTTTACTGTGTGCGGGATTTTTTGGTGATAGTACGTGTCCCAAGCGAGTTGCACCCAAGGAATGTCCAGCTTGTTATAAAATTTGTGAAGGAATTTCATGAGTAGGGCCTCATTCTGGATCTTGAGGTTGAGCACTACAAGGCCTCCTCTGTTTTTTTGGTTTACATACCATATCCCATGCCGCAAGAGAATTACATTTCTCCCCTTAGTCATTCTTCTTGATCCAAAGACATCTTCTCCTGATTCTATCCAACATTTCAATGAGTTTTGGTGGGAACTTTAATGTGCACATTGCATAAATGAGCAAGGATGTTGCTGAGGTGTTGAGCCATGTCAGTTTGACAGCATAAGACATAAGGGAAAGCGTTGAGGTCAGGTTCCTTTCAACTTTACTGGCAAGTGCCATGAAATCTTGTATTGTGGGTCGGGAGGTGCCGAGGGGCAGGCCGAGGTAGGTGAAGGGCATGGAGCCAATGGAACACCCAAAAATCCTTGCAATATCGTTGGCCAGATCAGCATCCAAGTTGATGGGGATGAGTGTAGACTTGTGAAAATTGATCTTCAGGCCAATGGACTGAGCATAGTCGGTCAGAATGTTCATGATGATCATAGCTTGTCTAGGGAAGGCAGGCATTAGTAGGATGATGTCATCAGCATATTGGACGATAGGATACTCCATATTGCCATTGGACGGGAAGGGCAGGTTAATTAGTCCTCTCCTAAAGGCATCATTAATTGCAGATTATAGCAGGTCGGCGGCTAGGACGAAAATGAGCGGGGAGAGAGGGTCTCCCTGTCGGACGCCACGTCGGTAGTGGAATTGTTGTCCCGGCACCCCATTGAGAAGTACGGAGGATCGTCCCGAGGAAAAATTGTTCTTATCCATGACACCCATTTATCATTAAACCCCATATGTTTCATGATGTTGATCATCGCTTCATGCTCGATCGTGTCGAAGGCTTTAGCAAAGTCTAACTTTAGGAGAATTACCTGCCGCTTGGATGCTTGGCACTGATGAATATATTGGAATGTCCAGGCTAAGTAGTCTTGGATCGAACGCCCCTTGATGAAGCCGTATTGGTTGCGGTGTATAATGTGCAGGATAACCATTTGCAAGCGGTTGGCCATAAGTTTTGTGACTAACTTAAGACAACAGTTGAGCAGAGTGATCGGGCGGTAATCATTGGCTGTGGTGGCAGAACCATTCTTGGGGATTAGAGTGATTAGGCCATCATTTATGCTTTGTAGGTAAAGATCTCCCTCATGGAATTGCGCACAGAGGGTATAGAAGTCCTGTGATATTCCCAGGGCAAGCTTTTGTGAGAAACATCA
>NC_053028.1:384074590-384092697 GCF_003073215.2 Triticum urartu
TTTCACCAATGGGAATTGTTAGAGATGTTGAAGTCTTGTGTGGGAAAACTAAATATCCTGCTGATTTTCTTGTTCTTGGTTCCCCACAAGATAGTTTTTGTCCCATTATATTTGGTAGACCCTTCTTAAATACTGTTAATGCTACCATAGATTGCAAAAGGGATGTTGTTACTGTCGGTTTAGATGATATGACTCATGAATTTAATTTTTCTAAATTTAGTAGACAACACCGTGAAGAAGAATTACCTAGTAAGGATGAAATTATTGGTCTTGCTTCTATTGCCGTACCTCCTAGTGATCCTTTAGAACAATATTTGCTAGACCATGAAAATGATATGTTTATGAATGAAAGAAGGGAATTAGATGAAGTATTCTTTAAATAGGAACCTATTCTGAAACAAAATTTACCTGTTGAAATCTAGGGGATCCTCCTCACCCAAGGGTGATCCCGTGTTTGAGCTTAAACCTACCTGATACTCTTAAATATGCTTATCTTGATGAGAAGAAGATATATCCTGTTATTATTAGTGCTAACCTTTCAATGAAGAAGAAAGATTATTGAAAACTCTAGAAGAAGCACCGTGCTGCTATTGGATACTCTTGATGATCTTAAGGGCATTAGTCCCACTCTATGTCAACATAAAATAATTTGGAAGAAGATGCTAAACCAGTTCGTGATCATCAACGCCGTCTGAATCCTAAAATGAAAGAAGTGGTAAGAAAGGAGATACTAAAGCTCCTTGAGGCAGGTATAATTTATCCCGTTGCTGATAGTAAGTGGGTAAGTCCTGTCCATTGTGTCCCTAAGAAGGGAGGTTACTGTTGTTCCTAATGATGAAGATGAATTGATCCCTCAAAGAATCATTACTGGTTATAGGATGGTAATTTATTTCCACAAATTAAATAAGGCTACTAAAAAGGATATTACCCCTTACCTTTTATCGATCAAATGCTAGAAAGATTATCCAAACATACACATTTTTGCTTTCTAGATGGTTATTCTGGTTTCTCTCAAATACCTGTGTCAGCCAAAGATCAATCAAAGACTACTTTTACATGCCCTTTTGGTACTTTTGCTTATATACGTATGCCTTTTGGTTTATGTAAAGCACCTGCTACCTTTCAAAGATGCATGATGGCTATATTCTCTGACTTTTGTGAAAAGATGTGTGAGGTTTTCATGTACGAATTTTCCGTCTAAGGATCTTCTTTTGATGACTATTTGAGCAACGTTGATCGAGTTTTGGAGAGATGTGAAGAAACTAATCTTGTCTTGAATTGGGAAAAGTGCCACTTTATGGTTAATGAAGGTATTGTCCTGGGGCATAAAGTTTCTGAAAGAGGTATTGAAGTTGATAAAGCCAAGGTTGATGCTATTGAAAAGATTCCATGTCCCAAGGACATCAAAGGTATAAGAAGTTTCCTTGGTCATGCCGGTTTTTATAGGAGGTTCATTAAGGACTTCTCAAAAATCTCTCAGCCTCTGACTAATTTATTACAAAAAGATATACCATTTGTCTTTGATGATGATTGTGTAGAAGCATTTGAAATACTTAAGAAAGCATTGATCTCTGCACCTATTGTCCAGCCACCTGACTGGAATTTACCCTTTGAAATTATGTGTGATGCTAGTGATTATGCTGTAGGTGCTGTTCTAGAACAAAGAACTGATAAGAAACTAAATGTTATTCCAATATGCTATAAAAAACTCTAGACAATGCTCAAAGAAAATTATATGGCCACTACTAAAAAGAATTCTTAGCAGTTGTATTTGCCTGTGATAAGTTTATACCTTATATTGTTGATTCAGAGTAACTAATTCAACACTAATCATGCTGCTTATTAAATTATTCTTATGGAAAAGAAAGATGTGAAACGTAGACTTATTAGATGGGTTCTCTTGCTACAAGAATTTGATTTACATATTGTTGATAGAAAAGGAGCTGAGAACCCCGTTGCAGACAACTTGTCTAGGTTAGAAAATGTGCTTGATGACCCACTACCTATTGATGATAGCTTTCCTGATGAGCAATTAAATGTCATAAATACTTCTCATACTGCTCCATGGTATGCTGATTATGCTAATTACATTGTTGCTAAGTTTATACCACCTAGTTTCACATACCAGCAAAAGAAAAAGTTCTTCTATGATTTGAGGCATTACTTTTGGGATGACCCACATCTTTATAAAGAAGGAGTAGATGGTGTTATTAGACGTTGTGTACCTGAGCATGAACAGGAACAGATCCTACGCAAGTGTCACTCCGAAGCTTATGGAGGACACCATGCTGGAGATAGAACTGCACATAAGGTATTGCAATCTGGTTTTTATTGGCCTACTCTCTTCAAGGATGCCTGTAAGTTTGTCTATCTTGTGATGAATGTCAAAGAATTGGTAATATTAGTAGACGTCAAGAAATGCCTATGAATTATTCACTTGTTATTGAACCATTTGATGTTTGGGGCTTTGACTATATGGGACCTTTTCCTTCCTCTAATGGTATACACATATTTTAGTTGCTGTTGATTACGTTACTAAGTGGGTAGAAGCTATTCCAACTAGTAGTGCTGATCATAACACTTCTATTAAAATGCTTAAAGAAGTTATTTTTCCAAGATTTGGAGTCCCTAGATATTTAATGACTGATGGTGGTTCACATTTTATTCATGGTGCTTTCCGTAAAATGCTTGCTAAATATGATGTTAATCATAGAATTGCATCTCCTTATCACCCTCAGTCTAGTGGTCAAGTAGAATTGAGTAATAGAGAACTCAAATTAATTTTGCAAAAGACTGTTAATAGGTCTAGAAAGAATTGGTCCAAGAAACTAGATGATGCATTATGGGCCTATAGAACTGCATATAAAAATCCTATGGGTATGTCTCCGTATAAAATGGTCTATGGAAAAGCATGTCACTTACCTCTCGAACTAGAACACAAGGCTTATTGGGCTATTAAAGAACTTAATTATGATTTTAAACTTGCCGGTGAGAAGAGGTTATTTGATATTAGCTCACTTGATGAATGGAGAACCCAAGCCTACGAAAATGCCAAGTTGTTTAAAGAAAAAGTTAAAAGATGGCATGACAAAAGGATACAAAAGCGTGAGTTTAATGTAGGTGATTATGTATTGCTATACAACTCTCGTTTAAGATTTTTTGCAGGAAAACTTCTCTCTAAATGGGAGGTCCTTACGTTATCGAGGAGGTCTACGTTCCGGTGCCATAAAAATCAACAACTTCGAAGGCACAAATCCGAAGGTGGTGAACGATCAAAGAATCATACACTATATCTCAGGTAATCCCATAAATGTTGAAACCAATGTTATTGAAACCGTAACCCCGGAGGAATACATAAAGGACACTTTCCGGAACGTTTCAGACTCCGAAAAGGAATAGGTGTGTGGTACGGTAAGTAAACCGACTCCAAAACAGTTTTAAGGCAATATTTCTCCGTTTTGGAATATTTAGAAAAATAGAAAAATAAGCAGCAGTCCAGAAAGGACACGAGCGCTCCACGAGGGTGGAGGGCATGCCCTACCCCCCCTGGGAGCGCCCCCCTACCTCGTGGGCACCTCGTGTGCTCTCCGGACTCTATTTTCTTACAGGACACGTATTTTGGTCGATAAAAATTCATTATATAACCTCCCGGGGGTTTTGACTCCCGTATCATGCAAATATCTCTTGTCTTTGTTTTGAGCTGTCCTGTTACAGACAGAGCAACATGTCGTCCTAGAATTCGGAAGGAGAAAGCTACGTGGCTGATTACCTTGCAGATCCTAAGGTTTATGGGGATGTGGAGCATTGCGGTTGGACTACGGAAGAAGAAGAGGACTATGAACCCAAGGGAAAGGAGGAGACGAGCTCGGATGAAAATGAAGTCCCACTACCTCAACCTGGGGACATGCATGTGGAGTTCAAAAAGTCAAGCCTCCCGGATAGGGTAAAGAAACCTAAGATCGAGTTTATCCCTTTTCGCCTCTTGCAGGAGAACAAACAGGAACTATGCAAAAAGATACTGAGCTTGGAGTAGGAGATCAAGGACCTAAGGGACCAAAATTCTGTCCTCAAGCGCAAATTAAGGAAGAAGCCAACGCCATCAACAAAATCACCACCGTCTCCGCCAACAAAGAAGAATTGAGTATCTTGTATGGGCACTCCACTTGGCAACTGCCAAGCTTGGGGGAGTGCCCGGTATCGTATAACCATCACTTTTATCTTTACCGTTTTTCTTAGTTCGATCCTTTTGGTAATATCTTTATCTAGTAGAATAAAAGTTCTTAGTATGATCTAGTTGTGAGTTTTGCTTTATTATCCTTCTATGTAATCGAGTCTGTGAGCTATATAATAAAGATTAGTGTTGAGTCAAGGGCTTGATTATTTTGCCATGATCCTAAGTGAATAAAAGAAAGGGAAAATTGCATTTTTACCCCTAGTTGGTTCCTACCCACGGGTTTTGCCCTTACTTTTCGAGCTTGCTCAGTTTTGCCCTTACTTTTTCCGTCGAGGTCCCTCGAATGCCCTTTGACCGTTTGACCAAAACTTTGAAAATTCATAACTAATTCATATGAACTCAGAAAAAATGCAAATAAGATATCAGAATGTTCAGATAAACATTACCCTTATGTGCATATCATTTGCATTTAGGACAAAAGCACCCTTTAAACTACCTGAGGTGATTAATGTTATTAACATTATTAAAAATAAAAAGGTATAAACAATATTTTTTTCATGAATAAAAATTACATGCAAATGTAGGTGATGTTTTCTGAACATCCAGATATCTTATTTGCATTTTTCTGAGTTTGTATCATCTTGTTAAGAATGTTCTAACGACTTTGAACATTATTTGGAAACTTCATAACAAGTTGATATAAACTCAGAAAAATGCAAATAAGATAACAGGATGTTCAGAAAACATCACCTACATTTGCATGTAATTTTTATTCACGAAAAAATATTGTTTATACCTTTTATTTTTAATAATGTTCATAACATTAATTACCTCATGTAGTTTAAAGGGTGATTTTATCCTGAATGCAAATGATATGCACATAAATGTAATGTTTATCTGAACATTTTGATATCTTATTTGCATTTTTCTGAGTTCATATGAATTAGTTATGAATTTTCAAAGTTTTGGTCAAACGGTCAAAGGGCATTCGAAGGACCTCGACAGAAAAAGAAAGGGCAAAACTGAGCAAACTTGAAAAGTAAGGGCAAAACCCGTGGGTAGGAACCAACTAGGGGTAAAAATGCAATTGTCTCTAAAAGAAAAGAGAAAGAAATAAAAAGAAACAAAGAGAACATGTGACTCTTATGGAGAGTAATGAGCTCACATAGAAAGAGTAATGATGAATAAAAGTTATTGTGAGAGGGTTGACAAAACATAAGTTTTGGTTCATCGTTGCAATTAGTAGGAAGTAATAAAGAAGAGAGGTCTTTTCAACATATAATATACTATTCTTGGACACCTTTTATGATTTGTGAGCACTCATTAATATGGACATGCTAAAGAGTTGATATTGGACAAGGAAGACAACGTAATGGGTTATGTTTTCTTACATCTGAGATAAATTATATTGTCTTGGATCCTCCAACATGTTGAGCTTGTCTTTCTCCCTCATGCTAGCCAAATTCATTGCACCAAGTAGAAATACTACTTGTGCTACCAAATACCCTTAAACCAGTTTTGCCATGAGAGTCCAGCATACCCACCTATGGATTGAGTAAGATCCATCGAGTAAGTTGTCATCGGTGCAAGCAATAAAAATTGCTCTCTAAATATGTATGATTGATTGATGTGGAAGAAATAAGCTTTATACGATCGTGTGATATGGAAGTAATAAAAGCGACAGACTGCATAATAAAGGTCCATATCACAAGTGGCAATATAAAGTCACGTTCTTTCGCATTAGGATTTTGTGCATCCAACCATAAAAGCGCATGACAACCTATGCTTCCCTCTGCGAAGGGTCTATCCTTTACTTTTATCTCCTACATTGCATAAGAGTCATGGTGATCTTCACCCTTCCTTTTTACATTTTATCCTTTGGCAAGCACAATATGTTGGAAAGATCTTGGTATATATGGCTAATTGGATGTGTATTTTCATGAACTATTACTGTTAACATTACCCTTGAGGTAAAACGTTGGGAGGCAAAAACTATAAGCCCATATCTTTCTCTGTGTCCGATTAAAACTCCATACCCATAAGTATGGCATGAGTGTCAGCAATTGTGAAAGATTATATGATAGTTGAGTATGTGGACTTGCTGAAAAGCTCTTATACATTAACTCTTTCCTATGTTATGATAAATTGCAATTGCTTCAATGACTGAGATTATAGTTTGTTAGTTCTCAATGAAGTTTACGATTCATACTTGATATTGTGATTGAATTATTACTCTAGCATTAGATATCATATGACAAGAATTATATAAGTTGCTGCTCTAAGAATGATCATGATGCCCTCATGTTCGTATCTAATTTTTTATCGACACCTTCATCTCTAAACATGTGGACATATTTTTTGATTTCGGCTTTTCGCTTGAGGACAAGCGAGGTCTAAGCTTGGGGGAGTTGATACGTCCATTTTGCATCATGCTTTTATATCAATATTTATTGCATTATGGGCTGTTATTACACATTATGTCACAATACTTATGCCTATCTCTCTTATTTTACAAGGTTTACATAAAGAGGGAGAATGCCGGCAACTGGGATTCTGGGCTGGAAAAGGAGCAAATATTAGAGACCTATTCTGCACAGCTCCAAAAGTCCTGAAACTTCATGGATGATGTTTTCCAAATATATAAAAAACATTGAGTGCATGAACTTCACCAGGGGGGCACACCCTGCCCACAAGGGTGGGGGTGCGCCCTACACCCCTGGGCGCACCCCCTACCTCGTGGGCCCCCTGGTGGCCCTCCGGTGACCATCTTCTGCTATATGGACTCTTTCGATGGGAAAAAATCATAAGCCATCTTCTCGGACGAAACTCCACTGCCACGAGGCGAAACCTTGGCGGAACCAATCTAGGGTTCTGGCGGGGCTGTTCTGTCGGGGAAACTTCCCTCCCGGAGGGGGAAATCATCGCCATCGTCATCACCAACGCTCCTCTCACCGGGAGAGGGCAATATCCATCAACATCTTGATCAGCACCATCTCATCTCTAAACCCTAGTTCATCTCTTGTATCCAATTCTTGTCTCCAAGTCTGGGATTGGTGCTAGTAGGTTGCTAGTAGTGTTAATTACTCCTTGTAGTTGATGCTAGTTGGTTTAATTGGTGGAAGATCATATGTTCAGATCCTATATGCATATTAATACCCCTCTGATTATGAACATGTTTATGCTTTGTGAGTAGTTACTTTTGTTCCTGAGGACATGGGAGAAGTCTTGCTATTAGTAGTCATGTGAATTTGGTATTCGTTCGATATTTTGATGAGATGTATGTTGTCTCTCCTCTAGTGGTGTTATGTGAACGTCGACTACATGACACTTCACCATTATTTGGGCCTAGAGGAAGGCATTGGGAAGTAATAAGTAGATGATGGGTTGCTAGAGTGACAGAAGCTTAAACCCTAGTTTATGCGTTGCTTCGTAAGGGGCTGATTTGGATCCATATGTTTCATGCTATGGTTAGGTTTACCTTAATACTTTTGTTGTAGTTGTGCGGATGCTTGCAATAGAGGTTAATCATAAGTGGGATGCTTGTCCAAGTAAGGGCAGCACCCAAGCACCGGTCCACCCACATACCAAATTATCAAAGTACCGAACGCGAATCATATGAACGTGATGAAAACTAGCTTGACGATATTCCCATGTGTCCTCGGGAGCGCTTTACATCATATAAGAGTTTGTCCAGGCTTGTCCTTTGCTACAAAAAGGATTGGGCCACCTTGCTGCACCTTATTTACTTTTGTTACTTGTTGCTCGTTACAAATTATCTTATCACAAACTATCTGTTACCACTTATTTCAGTACTTGCAGAGAATACCTTGCTGGAAACCTCTTATCATTTCCTTCTGCTCCTCGTTGGGTTCGACACTCTTACTTATCGAAAGGACTATGATAGATCCCCTATACTTGTGGGTCATCACACCTTTACCTAGAAGGCATTCTAAAAATTCGGAGTATTTAGATGATGCTAAATTTGATAAAATTGGGATTGAAGAGATCAAAACTCTTGATGTTAATGAACCTACTATTTTGGATTTCAAGGAATTTAATTATGATAATTGCTCTTTGATAGATTGTATTTCCTTGTTGCAATACGTGCAAAATTCTCCTCATGCTTATAGTCAAAATAAAGCTTTTACCAAACATATCGTTGATGCTTTGATGCAATATTATGAAGAAAAACTTGAGTTGGTAGTTTCTATCCCTAGAAAACTTTATTATGAGTGGGAACCTACTATTAAAATTAAAGAGCATGAATGCTATGCTTTGTGTGATTTCGGTGCTAGTGTTTCCATGATTCCAAAGACTTTGTGTGATTTGTTAGGTTTCCGTGATTTTGATGATTGTTCTTTAAACTTGCACCTTGCAGATTCCACTATTAAGAAACCTATGGGAAGAATTAATGATGTTCTTATTTTTGCAAATAGGAATTATGTGCCCATAAATTTTATTGTTCTTGACATAGATTGCAATCCTTCATGTCCTATTATTTTTGGTAGACCTTTCCTTAGAACGATTGGTGCAATTATTGATATGAAGGAAGGAAATATTAGATTCCAATTTCCGTTAAGGAAAGGCATGGAACACTTCTAGAAAGAAAATTAAATTACCTTATGAATCTATATTAGAGCCACTTATGGATTGCCTACCAAAGATGGCAATACCTAGATCTATCCTTTGCTTTTTTATGCCTAGCTAGGGGCGTTAAACGATAGCGCTTGTTGGGAGGCAACCCAATTTTATTTTTATTCCTTGCTTTTCTCCTGTTTAGTAATAAATAATTTATCTAGCCTCTGTTTTGGTTGTGTTTTTTGTGTTTAATTAGTGTTTGTGCCAAGTAGAACCGTTGGGAAGACTTGGGGAAAGTCTTGTTAGAATCCTGCTGTAAAAAACAGAAACTTTAGCGCTCACGAGAACTGCTGCCATTTTTATTTGGAAATGTGATTTAGTTAATTATTTTTGAAGATGATTAATATATAAATTCCTCACGTCCAGAAATTTATTTTAGAATTTTTGGGGTTCCATATCTTGCGCTAGCTACAGATTACTACAGACTGTTCTGTTTTTGACAGATTCTGTTTTTCGTGTGTTGTTTGCTTATTTTGATGAATCTATGGCTAGTAAAATAGTTTATAAACCATAGAGAAGTTGGAATATAGTAGGTTTAACACCAATATAAATAAATAATGAGTTCATTACAGTACCTTGAAGTGGTCTTTTGTTTTCTTTCGCTAACGGAGCTCACGAGATTTTCTACTTTGAGTTTTGTGTTGTGAAGTTTTCAAGTTTTGGGTAAAGATTTGATGGATTATGGAACAAGGAGTGGCAAGAGCCTAAGCTTGGGGATTCCCATGGCACCCCCAAGATAATCTAAGGACACCTAAAAGCCAAAGCTTGGGGATGCCCCGGAAGGCATCCCCTCTTTCGTCTACTTCTATCGGTAACTTTACTTGGAGCTATATTTTTATTCACCACATGATATGTGTTTTGCTTGGAGCGTCTTGTATGATTTGAGTCTTTTCTTTGTAGTTTACCACAATCATCCTTGCTGTACAGACCTTTTGAGAGAGATGCACATGATTTGGAAATTTTAGAATACTCTATGTGCTTCACTTATATCTTTTGAGTTATATAGTTTTGCTCTAGTACTTCACTTATATCTTTTAGAGCACGGTGGTGGATTTGTTTTATAGAAACTATTGATCTCTCATGCTTCACTTAGATTATTTTGAGAGTCTTAAATAGCATGGTAATTTTCTTAAATAATCCTAATATGCTAGGTATACAAGATTAATAATAAAATTCTCTTATGAGTGTGTTGAATACTATGAGAAGTTTGATACTTGATAATTGTTTTGAGATATGGAGATGGTGATATTAGAGTCATGCTAGTTGAGTAGTTGTGAATTTGAGAAATACTTGTGTTAAATTTTGTGATTCCCGTAGGATGCACGTATGGTGAACCGTTATGTGATGAAGTCGGAGCATGATTTATTTATTGATTGTCTTCCTTATGAGTGGCGGTCGGGGACGAGCTATGGTCTTTTCCTACCAATCTACCCCCCTAGGAGCATGCGTGTAATACTTTGCTTTGATAACTTGTATATTTTTGCAATAAGTATATTAGTTCTTTATGACTAGTGTTGAGTCCATGGATCATACGTACTCTCATCCTTCCACCATTGCTAGCCTCTCTAATACCGCGCACCTTTCGCCGGTATCAACACCCACCATATACCTTCCTCAAAACAGCCACCATACCTACCTATCATGGCATTTCCATAGCCATTCCGAGATATATTGCCATGCAACTTTCCACCGTTCCGTTTACTATGACACGCTCCATCATTGTCATATTGCTTTGCATGATCATGTAGTTGACATTGTATTTGTGGCAAAGCCACCGTTCATAATTCTTTCATACATGTCACTCATGAGTCATTGCATATCCCGGTACACCGCCGGAGGCATTCACATAGAGTCATATTTTGTTCTAAGTATCGAGTTGTAATTCTTGAGTTGTAAGAAAATAAAAGTGTGATGATCATCATTATTATAGCATTGTCCCAAGTGAGGAAAGGATGATGGAGACTATGATTCCCCCACAAGTCGGGATGAGACTCCGGACGGAAAAAAAAGAAAAGAGGCCATAAAAAAGGAAGAAAAGGCCCAAATAAAAAAATGAGAGAAAAAGAGTGAAGAAGGAACAATGATATATCTTTTACCACACTTGTGCTTCAAAAGTAGCACCATTGATCTTCATATAGAGAGTCTCTTTGTTATCACTTTCATATACTAGTTGGGAATTTTTCCATTTATAGAACTTGGCTTGCATATTCAATGATGGGCTTCCTCAAAATGCTTAGGTCTTCGATGAGCAAGCCAAGTTGGGATGCACACCCACTTAGTTTCTTTTTTGAGCTTTCATATACTTATAGCTCTAGTGCATCCGTTGCATGGCAATCCCTACTCACTCACATTGATATCTATTGAAGGCATCTCCATTAGCCGTTGATACGGCCTAGTTGATGTGAGACTATCTTCTTCCTTTTTGTTCTCTCCACAACCACCATTTCATTCCACCTAAAGTTGCTATTGTCCATGGCTCATGCTCATGTATTGCGTGAAGATTGAAAAAGTTTTGAATGTCAAAGTATGAAACATTGCTTGGCTTGTCATCGGGGTTGTGCATGGTTTAATACTTTGTGTGGTTGAAGATTAGAGCATAACCAGACTATATGATTTTGTAGGGATAACTTTCTTTGGCATGTTATTTTTGAAGACATAATTGCTTACTTAGTATGCTTGAAGTATTAATTATTTCATATGTCAATTGAACTTTTTGTCTTGAAATCTTTCGGATCTTGAATATTCATACCACAATTAGAAAAATTACATTGAAAATATGCCAAGTAGCATTCCACATTCAAAAATTCTGTTTTTATCATTTACCTACTCGAGGACGAGCAGGAAATAAGCTTGGGATGGCTTGATACGTCTCCAACGTATCTATAATTTTTTTATTGCTCATGACTATATTATCTTCTGTTTTGGAAATTATTGGGCTTTATTATCCACTTTTATATTATTTTTGGGACTAACCTATTAACCGGAGGCCCAGCCCAGAATTGCTGTTTTTTTTTGCCTATTTTAGGGTTTCAAAGGAAAGGAATACCAAACGGAGTCCAAACGGAATGAAACCTTCGGGAACGTGATTTTTGGAATGAACAAGATCTAGGAGACTTGGACCCTGTGTCAAGAAACAAACAGGGAGGCCACAAGGTAGGGGGTGCGCCTACCCGCCCAGGCGCGCCCTCCACCCTCGTGGGCCCCCTGTTGCTCCACTGACGTACTTCTTCCTCCTATATATACCTACATACCCCCAAATGATCAGATACGGAGCCAAAACCCTAATTCCACCGTCGTAACTTTCTGTATCCATGAGATCCCATCTTGGGGCCTGTTCCGGAGCTCCGGAGGGGGCATCGATCACGGAGGGCTTCTACATCAACACCATAGCCTCTCCGATGAAGTGTGAGTAGTTTACCTCAGACCTACGGGTCCATAGTTATTAGCTAGATGGCTTCTTCTCTCTTTTTGGATCTCAATACAAAGTTCTCCCCCTCTCTTGTGGAGATCTATTCGATGTAATCTTCTTTTGCGGTGTGTTTGTTGAGACCGATGAATTGTGGGTTTATGATCAAGTTTATCTATGAACAATATTTGAATTTTCTCTGAATTCTTTTATGTATGATTGGTTATCTTTGCAAGTCTCTTCGAATTATCAGTTTCGTTTGGCCTAATAGATTGATCTTTCTTGCAATGGGAGAAGTGCTTAGCTTTGGGTTCAATCTTGCGGTGTCGTTTCCCAGTGATAGTAGGGGCAGCATGGCACATATTGTATTGTTGCCATCGAGGATAACAAGATGGGGTTTTGATCATATTGCATGAATTTATCCCTCTACATCATGTCATCTTGCTTAAGGCGTTACTCTGTTCTTATGAACTTAATACTCTAGATGCATGTTGGATACCGGTCGATGTGTGGAGTAATAGTAGTAGATGCAGGCAGGAGTCGGTCTACTTGTCTTGGACGTGATGCCTATATACATGATCATACCTAGATATTCTCATAACTAGGCTCAATTCTGTTAATTGCTCAACAGTAATTTGTTCACCCACCATAAAATACCTATGCTCCTGAGAGAAGCCACTAGTGAAACCTATGGCCCCCGGGTCTATCTTCATCATATTAATCTTCCAATACTTAGTTATTTTCATTGCTTTTATTTTACTTTGCATCTTTATCATAAAAATACCAAAAATATTATCTTATCATATCTATCAGATCTCACTCTCGTAAGTGACCGTGTAGGGATTGACAAACCCTTATCGCGTTGGTTGCGAGGATTTATTTGTTTTGTGCAGGTGTGAGGGACTCGCGTGTAGCCTCCTACTGGATTGATACCTTGGTTCTCAAAAACTGAGGGAAATACTTACGCTACTTTGCTGCATCACCCTTTCCTCTTCAAGGGAAAACCAACGCACGTGCTCAAGAGGTAGCAGGAAGGTAGGAGGGGGTAGCGCCCCCCTTTCCTTTCTCTTAGGTGGAGGGAAGGCAGGAGGGGCTAGCCCTTCCCATTTTCCATCCATAGGGCCAGCGGCCTAGAGGTGGGGTCCGCCAGCTGATACGTCTCCAACGTATCTATAATTTTTGATTGCTCCATGCTATATTATCTATTGTTTTGGACATTATTGGACTTTATTATCCACTTTTATACTATTTTTGGGACTAACCTATTAACCAGAGGCCCAGCCCAGAATTGCTGTTTTTTTCTTATTTTAGGGTTTCGCAGAAAAGGAGTATCAAACGGAGTCCAAACGGAATGAAACCTTCGGGAACGTGATTTTCTCACCGAACATTGTAGCGACCAGACCTCAAACAGTCTGATCTCTGTGCATCAGTGTCATCCCTGGATCAGTAATGCTGACACGCACAGTACTTGAAGTATTTATAACAGAGTAGAAATCACACACTTATTACATCGAGTGTCTCAAAAGAGAACTTATTGCAAATAATATGGCTTAAGGCCATCTAATAACGATAACAACGGAAGGCTTGGAAGATAAGCGACTCCATCAACTCCAACGGCATCACTGAGTATAGAACCACGACCTAAAGCTCTTTACTCGTCGTCTGAAAAGTCTGCAACATGAACGTTTCAGCCCGAAAATGGGTCAGCACATGGGATATGCTGGCAATGTAACACATAGAGAGTAATGAACAAAAATAGGCTATACTACATGCATATATGGCTGGTGGAAAGCTCTATGGTTACAGTTTTGCGTAAAGCCACATTTTTCCTACTGCAAAGGAATACATTTTATTTAACTATCATGGTGGTTGTTAAACATTGAGAGTGTAGACACCCTCTCAATCCCAATTAAGCATCATCATTAAAACCCAACAAAATTAATTAAAGTAAGATGGTGAGATTCACATGATAATCCAAGTACTACATACTCAAGACTGTCATAACCGGGGACACGGCTAACCATGATTAGTTTATACACTCTGCAGAGGTTGCGCACTTTTCCCCACAAGACTCGATCTCCTCCATTGGGATTCTCGCACTACATGGTGTTTGAGAAACGGATGACCGAGACATAGTCTTTCAGAAGCGCTAGCACCTTACGATCGGGTAGACCGTTACACCTACTTTCCCCTACATCTGCTAGTCTACCACTGTAAGAGTTCGCACAACTTAATCAACTATGCTAGAGCCCATAGTAGCTTGTGGCTGCACACGGAAGTTTCTAGTATGAATAATCTCATGATCCCTTTGAGCCTGGGTGGCGGTCCATAAAGAAAAACAGGCAATCGCTGGAATACCCAGGTGCCTCAATCCACCCAGATGTGTATTAAAGTTGCCACCTTAAATAAACCATTAATTAACAATCTCACATCTGTCATGGATACACTCACCCAATCCACGTCTACTAGCATAGCATGGCAATATAAGCAAACGTAGAAGTAACTCCCAGGGTTTGATAATAAAACAGAATAGGTACTACCTCATCTACTTCCCAAAACCCACAATTTAATTAGATCCTAATCATGCAATGTTTGGGGATTGATCTAATGCAATAAAACTGGGTAGTAAGAGGTATGATCAAAGTGTTACTTGCCTTGCTGATGATCCGTGAAACCTAGAGATTCGAAGTAGCAAGCGGCGCACTCCGGGTACTCTACGCAAACAAACAAGCATACAATAAGTACTCATCTAATGCACATGTAAAACTCAAATAAGAATCTAACCAGAAAGTTCAACTTAAGAACTCCGGTTTGCAAAAAGAAACAAATCAAACGAAGCAACGAAAGTCAAACGGCGAAAAGAAACAAGCTTCGTTTACTAATCTGGATCTAAGTAAAATTTTACAGAAGGCAAAAACTTGTTTGAGTTGGTTAAACGAAGAGGGTTTCGAGACGAAACTCTAGGCGCTTGAATCGCCTGATTCCGATAAACGAGCGAAAAGTTATACTAAAACGAAAATCGGATCAGAAATCGCGATTGAAAATAATCGCGGAAAATCCGAGAAAAAGAAAAACGGACGAACAGGCTAACGAACGAACGTTCGCTGTCTGCGGCTAAACGACGAAAACCGTTTTAAAACGAACGTATGACGGACGACGCTAAATAACTAAACCGAAAAAAACATCTAAAAAAATAAACCGGGTTCCTAAAAAAATAAACCGACGGTTTTCTCTTCGAAAACCGCGGCGGCGACGGGGTCTACCTAGCGGGTCAACGGCGGCGGCGGCGGGCCGGCGGCGGCGGCGGGGCAGCGGCGGCGGGGCGCGGCGGTGGCGGCTGGCTAGGGCGGCGGCTAGGGTTTGGGGTGGGCTGGGGTGGGCTCGGGCGCTATATAAAGGGGGCGGGCCAGGGGAGTCCTGGCCGAATACGGCCCGAGGTCGGTTCACGTTTTTTTTAAACATTACATGTAGAAAAACAAATAAAAGAAATATTAAATGGACTCCAAAAATCCCGAAATAAATTTTCCCCAACTTCTAAAACCAAGCCGGATAAGGTGAACATTTATTTGGGGCCTAAATGCAATTTTGAAAAACGCGCATTTTTCCTAAATTCAAATAAAACAGGGGAAAACTCCAAAATAAAATCTTATTTGATTTTTTATTAAATCCTCAATATTTCTTTATTTTGGGAAAGTCATTTTATTCCCTCTCACTCATTTTTATAATTAAAAATTGAAGAAAAAATAAATAAAATCAAATGATCCTATTTTCAAAATTTGAGAAAACTCAAATATGAAAATAACGAAATCCCCAACTCTCTCTGTGGGTCCTTGAGTTGCGTAGAATTTCTGGATCAGGCCAAAAGCAATAAAATATGATATGCAATGATGATCTAGTGTATAACATTCCAAATTGAAAATTTGGGATGTTACAAACCTACCCCCCTTAAGATGAATCTCGCCCTCGAGATTCGGGTTGGCTAGAAAATAGGTGAGGGTGGTCCTTCAGCAAATCTTCCTCTCGCTCCCAGGTGGCTTCATCCTCGGTGTGGTGGCTCCACTGAAACTTTACAAAACTTGATAACTTTGCTGCGGGTACTCGGCTGGCATAATCGAGAATCTTAACTGGTTTCTCCTCATAGGTCAAATCACCTTCCAACTGAATTGCTTCCAACGGCTAGTATCTCTCAGCGGTATATCAGCCATCTCTACGTGGCACTTCTTCAACTGGGAAACGTCGGAACACGTCGTGAACTCCTGACAATCCTTCGGGCAACTCTAATTTGTAAGCAACTTCTCCCATACGCTCCAAAACTTTGTATGGTCCCACAAAACGTGGCACTAACTTTCCCTTAACTCCAAAGCGCTTAACTCCTCGAAGCGGGGATACACGAAGATAAACTCTGTCTCCGACTTCGTAAACCGTCTCCTTGCGTTTAGAATCTGCATAGCTCTTTTGCCTGGACTGGGCTACCTTGAGCCTATCGCGAATCAACTTCACCTTCTGTTCAGACTCCTTAATCAAATCCGGTCCAAACAACTGGCGGTCTCCAACTTCATCCCACGACAATGGTGTTCTGCACCTTCTTCCGTACAAAGCTTCAAAAGGGGCCATCTTCAAACTGGATTGATAACTGTTGTTGTAAGAGAACTCTGCATACGGCAAATTGTCGTCCCAACTAGATCCATAATCTAGCGCACAAGCTCTCAGCATATCCTCCAAAATCTGATTGACTCTCTCGGTCTGTCCATCTCGTCTGCGGATGAAAAGCTTGTACTGAACTCTAGCCTGGTACCCAAAGTTTCATGCAACTGATTCCAGAACTTTGAGGTAAACTGGTCCTCTATCTGATACAATGCTCCTCGGAACTCCATGCAGACATACGATCCTGGTCATGTATATCTTAGCCAACTTTGCACTGCTGTAAGTAGTCTTCACTGGAACGAAATGAGCTACCTTCGTCAAATGATCGACTACAACCCATATTGAGTCATAGCCTGAACGGGTCCTGGGTAATCCCGTGATAAAGTCCATGCCTAGTTATCCCACTTCCATTGGGGTATCGGCAATGGCTATAGCAATCCTGCTGGCTTCTGATGCTCTGCCCTTTACTCTCTGACATACATCACAAACTGCTACATACTCCGCAATATCCTTCTTCATTCCGGTCCACCAGAAAGTATCCTTCAAATCCAAATACATCTTGGTATTTCCTGGGTGAATCGAGTATGGTGAATCATAGGGCCTCTTGCAGAATCAACTTCCTGATCTCCGGATCATTAGGCACATAAACACGGTCCTCGAACCATAAGGTATCGTGCTCATCCTCACGAAATCCTTTAGCTTTCCCTTGCTCATTTTCTCTTTAATAGAAGCAATCTCCTTGTCAGTCTTCTGAGCTTCTCTGATTTTATCCATCAAAGTAGACTGAACCTCCAATGCTGCTACATAGCCTCTCGGAACTATCTCCAAACATAGCTCACGAAGATCCTCGGCTAACTCCTTTGGTAACTCTCCGGTCATTAGTGTGTTGACATGGCTCTTGCGGCTCAACGCATCAGCTACTACGTTAGCCTTTCCGGGGTGATAATGCAATCTGATGTCATAATCCTTGTTGAGCTCCAACCATCTTCTTTGCCTGAGATTCAACTCCTTCTGCGTGAAGATGTACTTCAAGCTTTTGTGATTCGTGTACACCTCACAATGGTTTCGAATGAGAAAATGTCTCCATGTCTTTAAGGCGTGCACTACAGCTGCTAACTCCAAGTCGTGTGTAGCATAATTCAACTCATGGGGATTAAGCTGTCGTGGGGCATATGAAACAACTCTTCCCTCCTGCATAAGCACTGCTCCATGTCCTCGACGTGAAGCGTCGCATCTCTCTCTTTT
>NC_053028.1:384093697-384106990 GCF_003073215.2 Triticum urartu
CCAACAACAATGATTTTATTAGCACTCCGATTGCTCCTCTTACCGATGCTGAATCTTGTGAAATTAATACTGCTTTGCTGAATCTTGTCATGAAAGATCCGTTTTCCAGGCTTCCTAGTGAAGATGCCTCTACCCATCTAAATAGCTTCGTTGATTTATGTGATATGCAAAAGAAGAAAGATGTGGATAATGATATTGTTAAATTGAAGTTATTTCCTTTTTCGCTTAGAGATCGTGCTAAAGCTTGGTTCTCGTCTTCGCCTAAAAATAATATTGATTCATGGAACAAGTGCAAAGATGCTTTTATCTCTAAGTATTTTCCTCCCGCTAAGATCATCTCCCTTAGAAACGATATTATGAATTTTAAGCAACTTGATCATGAACATGTTGCACAAGCTTGGGAGAGGATGAAATTAATGATACGTAATTGCCCTGACTCATGGTTTGAATTTGTGGATGATTATACAAAAATTTTATGCCAGATTGAATTTTGCTTCTAGAAATCTTTTAGATTCGCCGCGGGAGGCACTTTTATGGAAATCACTTTAGAGAAGCTACTAAACTCCTAGATAATATTATGGTTAATTATTCTCAATGGCATACTGAAAGATCTACTAATAAAAAGGTGCATGCGATAGAAGAAATTAATGTTTTGAGTGGAAAGATGGATGAACTTATGAAATTATTTGCTAGTAAGAGTGTTTCTTCTGATCCTAATGATATGCCCTTGTCTACTTTGATTGAGAATAATAATGAATCTATGGATGTGAATTTTGTTGGTAGGAACAATTTTGGTAACAACGCGTATAGAGGAAATTTTAATCCTAGGCCTTATCCTAGTAATCCCTCTAATAATTATGGTAATTCCTACAACAATTCTTATGGAAATTATAATAAGATGCCCTCTGATTTTGAATCTAATATTAAAGAATTTATTACTTCACAAAAGAATTCAATGCTTTGATTGAAGAAAAATTGCTTAAGATTGATGAGTTGGCTAGGAACGTTGATAGAATTTCTCTTGATGTTGATTCTTTGAAACTTAGATCTATTCCACCTAAGCATGATATCAATGAGTCTCTCAAAGCCATGAGAATTTCCATTGATGAGTGCAAAGAAAGAACGCTAGGATGCGTGCTAAGAAAGATGCCTTTATAAGAGCGTGTTCTTCTAGTTCCTATGAAAATAAAGATGAAGATCTAAAAGTTATTGATGTGTCCCCTATTAAATCTTTGTTTTGCAATATGAATGATAATGATGACTGAATATGATCCACCTTTACCTAGAAGGCGTTCCAAGAATTCGGAATTTTTAGATCTGAATCTAAAATTGATAAAAGTGGGATTGAAGAAATTAAAACCCTAGATGTTGCTAAACCCACTATTTTGGATTTCAAGGAATTTAATTATGAAAATTGCTCTCTTTGATTGATTGTATTTCCTTGTTGCAATCCATGCTAAATTCTCCTCACGCTTATAGTCAAAATAAAGCGTTTACTAAACATATCGTTGATGCCTTGATGCAATCTTATGAAGAAAAACTTGAATTGGAAGTTTCTATCCCTAGAAAACTTTATGATGAGTGGGAACCAACTATTAAGATTAAAATTAAAGATCACGAATGCTATGCTTTATGTGATTTGGGTGCTAGTGTTTCCACGATTCCAAAAACTTTGTGTGATTTGTTAGGTTTCCGTGATTTTGATGATTGCTCTCTAAACCTTTACCTTGCGGATTCCACTATTAAGAAACCTATGGGAAGAATTAATGATGTTCTTATTGTTGCAAATAGGAATTATGTACCCATAGATTTTATTGTTCTTGACATAGATTGCAATCCTTCATGTCCTATTATTCTTGCTAGACCTTTCCTTAGAACGTTGGTGCAATTATGATATGAAGGAAGGAAATATTAGATTCCAATTTCCATTAAGGAAAGGCATGGAACACTTTCCTAGAAAGAAAATTAAATTACCTTATGAATCTATTATGAGAGCCACTTATGGATTGCCTACCAAAGATGGCAATACCTAGATCTATCCTTGCTTATTATGCCTAGCTAGGGGCGTTAAACGATAGCGCTTGTTGGGAGGCAACCCAATTTTATTTTTATTCCTTGTTTTGATCCTGTTTAGTAATAAATAATTTATCTAGACTCTGTTTTTTGTGTTTTTTGTGTTTAATTAGTGTTTGTGCCAAGTAGAACCGTTGGGAAGACTTGGGGAAAGTCTTGTTACACTTGTGTAAAAAACAGAAACTTTAGCGCTCACGAGAACTGCTGCCATTTTATTTGGAAAGTGATATTTAGTTAATTCTTTTTGAATATGATTAATAGATACATTACTCACGTCCATAAATTTATTTTAGAATTTTTGGTGTTCCATATCTTGAGCTAGCTACAGATTACTACGGACTGTCCTGTTTTTGACAGATTCTGTTTTTCGTGTGTTGTTTGCTTATTTTGATGAATCTATGGCTAGTAAAATAGTTTATAAACCATAGAGAAGTTGGAATACAAGTAGGTTTAACACCAATATAAATAAATAATGAGTTCATTACAGTACCTTGAAGTGGTCTTTTGTTTTCTTTCGCTAACGGAGCTCACGAGATTTTCTACTTTAGTTTTGTGTTGTGAAGTTTTCAAGTTTTGGGTAAAGATTTGATGGATTATGGAACAAGGAGTGGCAAGAGCCTAAGCTTGGGGATGCCCATGGCACCCCCAATATAATCTAAGGACACCTAAAAGCCAAAGCTTGGGGATGCCCCGGAAGGCATCCCCTCTTTCGTCTACTTCTATCGGTAACTTTACTTGGAGCTATATTTTTATTCACCACATGATATGTGTTTTGCTTGGAGCTGTCTTGTATGATTTGAGTCTTTGATTTTTAGTTTACCACAATCATCCTTGCTGTACACACCTTTTTGAAAGAGCCATACATGATTTGGAATTTGTTAGAATACTCTATGTGCGTACTTCACTTATATTTTTTAGAGCACGGTGGTGGATATTATTTTATAGAAACTATTGATCTCTCATGCTTCACTTAGATTATTTTGAGAGTCTTAAATAGCATGGTAATTTTCTTAAATAATCCTAATATACTTGGTATTCAAGAATAGTAAAAACTTTCGTATGAGTGTGTTGAATGCTATGAGAAGTTTGATACTTGATAATTGTTTTGAGATATGAAGATGGTGATATTAAAGTTGTGCTAGTTGAGTAGTTGTGAATTTGAGAAATACTTGTGTTAAAGTTTGTGATTCCCGTAGCATGCACGTATGGTGAACCGTTATGTGATGAAGTCGGAGCATGATTTATTTTTTGACTGTCTTCCTTACGAGTGGCGGTCGGGGACGAGCGATGGTCTTTTCCTACCAATCTATCCCCCTAGGAGCATGCACGTAATACTTTGCTTTGATAACTTGTAGATTTTTTTGCAATAAGTATATGAGTTCTTTATGACTAATGTTGAGTCCATGGATTATATGCACTTTTCTTCCTTCACCATTGCTAGCCTCTCTAAATACCGTGCACCTTTCGCCGGTATCATACACCCACCATATACCTTCCTAAAAACAGCCACCATACCTACCTATTATGGAATTTCCATAGCCATTCCGAGATATATTGCCATGCAACTTTCCACCGTTCCGTTTATTATGACACTCCATTCATCGTCATAGCGCGCGTTTTTCTATGGTCCGGCAGCATGCTTGACATCGTCACGCCTATCGCCTTGTCGGTCGTCTGCATCAGAGTGGGGGCATCCCCACTGCCGCACTACGTGGCCAAGCTGTGGGCGAACCGCCCGCCGGGGGAGCCCAAAGGCAGGACCGACGCCGTTAAGGTGGAAATGGTGGTGACAAGCAACAAGGATCCCAGCGACGTTGCCGTGCAGGATCTGACCTTCTTCACAGTTCCACCCAAGCTACTAGCCAGGGCTAAGCTGGTGTCCCTCCACATTTAGATTGACAAGCTCACATCCTAAATGATTCTACAGTGCCTTCTGTTTATCTTAGTAATATGCTAATATAGGGGTTAGCTTGGTCTACTTCAGCTTAAGAGATGGTGGGTTTTGGTGGTGATGCAGCAATTACTTCGACATCAGATCAGCAGTTCAAGTAATTTCCAACAGTCAAACTGATATTTTGTGTCTATTGGATATAAAGATCCTTTGGGTAAGAAGTATAACAGCTTGTACGCTTGTTTGTTCAGGAAGTATTGCATACTTGTGTGAGTTGATGTGACACATCAAAGTAGTACTACTACTAGTAGTAGTCCCTCCGTTCCTAATTTCTCTGCGCATAAGTCGAGGCACAGATACCAAGAGGACATGGTTGTGTCTATACTTGGACAACCCTCCCGACTGCGCACCAGGCAATTGAAGATACGCCACCGTCATGAGCATCAAAGCAGTACCAACACGTCCGGTCGACCGCACCGAGTGACAGATGGACGAAGCTCGTGTCGTGTTGGTGCTGTGTGATGGCCACGGCCATTTAACCAAGTACAATCGCGCCTCGCTTAGCCTCCGCGGATTTTACACTTTCCAAATCTCCAACCGGCATGGAGCCAATGTGAACCCCTATTTATAGAGAAATCCGGCGCATGTATGAAGAAACAAGCAATTCATCGCTATCATAGCATTAGAGAATAGAGGTGTGAAGAGGAGGGTAGCGTCCATGCCTCTTATCTTCCCTGTATAACGCACTAAAATCAAAGAGTAGAAGTGTTGTGCGATTTGTAGATCGTTTGATGCATCGAACTAGGTGGAGGAAGTCTAAATGGTGCGCGTGCCCGAAGAGTTTATAACAAAATGCTAAAAGGCGAGTCATAGGTGTGTGTGGGAGGGGGTGTTGCGTGCGTTTGTGTGTGGTCTGGTGTAGTCGTTTTTTATCCTCCATCCGCGGCGGTTCGCGGCTCCTTTAACCGACTAATATTAACGCAGTATATCTTCTAGTTGGTACTCATAATTGATATCAAGACTGTATTGAGTAGAATGGATCAGAATGATCATACAATCGTAATCAAGATACTGTGGCCGTAGCTTACGAGTTAATACTATCGCTGACTAAAGAACTTGTAGATAACGAAGAAACCACAGATCTAACGATGAGAAGGAACGGGCTGGGTGAGGATGCAGGCGAACCGCTACAATTCTTCCATTAGTCCAGTCTACCGAACCCAGATACAAACCGTCCTGCTCAGACCTGTCACCTCATTGACTGTTTCAGCTCTCACCTGCACATTGAAATTACAGCGAGCGGCTTCTATCGATACCACCCACGCGAACAGCCTTGGACCTAATTCGAAGATCTTTGCGGATGGTGAGGGGGTTTCGGGGACCGTGTCATCTGAGGTCGGTTGGGGTCTTCGACGTGCTTCAAAAAAAACTATTCTACGGACCCCTATCCATGACCCTTACGAACCATCCTACTTCTCAAACAAATTACTAAGCACTCTCGGCCCCCCTTCAACACGTCGCGACACCACCTCCGCATGTTGTTTGGACCTGTACAAAGCTTCTTTGGCAGTGTATAAGAGTATGATGGGACTTATTTCAGGCACACATGAATACGATGACATGTCAGACAAGAATTATGAAGTGGTGAGTTTGCCACAAACGATGCTACAAGCAATTATGACAATGATGGAGTGTGTCATAATAAACGGGAGAGGAAGTTGCATGGCAATATATCTCGGAATGGCTATGGAAATTCATAATAGGTAGGTATGGTGGCTGTTTTTAGGAAGGTATATGGTGGGTGTATGAACCGGCGAAAGGTGCACGGTATTTAGAGAGGCTAGCAATGGTGAAGGAAGAAAAGTGCATATAATCCATGGACTCAACATTAGTCATAAAGAACTCATATACTTATTGCAAAAAAATCTACAAGTTATCAAAGCAAAGTATTACGTGCATGCTCCTAGGGGGATAGATTGGTAGGAAAAGACCATCGCTCGTCCCCGACCGCCACTCGTAAGGAAGACAGTCAAAAAATAAATCATGCTCCGACTTCATCACATAACGGTTCACCATACGTGCATGCTACGGGAATCACAAACTTTAACACAAGTATTTCTCAAATTCACAACTACTCAACTAGCACAACTTTAATATCACCATCTTCATATCTCAAAACAATTATCAAGTATCAAACTTCTCATAGCATTCAACACACTCATACGAAAGTTTTTACTATTCTTGAATACCAAGTATATTAGGATTATTTAAGAAAATTACCATGCTATTTAAGACTCTCAAAATAATCTAAGTGAAGCATGAGAGATCAATAGTTTCTATAAAATAAATCCACCACCGTGCTCTAAAAAATATAAGTGAAGTACGCACATAGAGTATTCTAACAAATTCCAAATCATGTATGGCTCTTTAAAAAGGTGTGTACAGCAAGGATGATTGTGGTAAACTAAAAATCAAAGACTCAAATCATACAAGATGCTCCAAGCAAAACACATATCATGTGGTGAATAAAAGTATAGCTCCAAGTAAAGTTACCGGTAGAAGTAGACGAAAGAGGGGATGCCTTCCGGGGCATCCCCAAGCATTGGATTTTAGGTGTCCTTAGATTATATTGGGGGTGCCATGGGAATCCCCAATCTTATGCTCTTACCATTCCTTGTTCCATAATCCATCAAATCTTTACCCAAAACTTGAAAACTTCACAACACAAAACTCAAAGTAGAAAATCTCGTGAGCTCCATTAGCGAAAGAAAACAAAAGACTACTTCAAGGTACTATAATGAACTCATTATTTATTTATATTGGTGTTAAACCTACTTTATTCAACTTCTCTATGGTTTATAAACTATTTTACTAGACATAGATTCATCAAAATAAGCAAACAACACACGAAAAACAGAATCTGTCAAAAACAGGACAGTCCGTAGTAATCTGTAGCTAGCTCAAGATATGGAACACCAAAAATTCTAAAATAAATTTATGGACGTGAGTAATGTATCTATTAATCATATTCAAAAAGAATTAACTAAATATCACTTTCCAAATAAAAATGGCAGCAGTTCTCGTGAGCGCTAAAGTTTCTGTTTTTTACTGCAAGTGTAACAAGACTTTCCCCAAGTCTTCCCAACGGTTCTATTTGGCACAAACACTAATTAAACACAAAACACAACAAAACAGAGTCTAGATAAATTATTTATTACTAAACAGGAGCAAAAACAAGGAATAAAAATAAAATTGGGTTGCCTCCCAACAAGCGCTATCGTTTAACGCCCCTAGCTAGGCATAACAAGCAAGGATAGATCTAGGTATTGCCATCTTTGGTAGGCAATCCATAAGTGTCTCTCATAACAAATTCATAAGGTAATTTAATTTTATTTCTAGGAAAGTGTTCCATGCCTTCCTTAATGGAAATTGGAATCTAATATTTCCTTCCTTCATATCAATAATTGCACCAATCGTTGTAAGGAAAGGTCTACCAAGAATAATAGGACATGAAGGATTGCAATCTATGTCAAGAACAATAAAATCTACGGGCACATAATTCCTATTTGCAACAATAAGAACATCATTAATTCTTCCCATAGGTTTCTTAATAGTGGAATCCGCAAGGTGCAAGTTTAGAGAGCAATCATCAAAATCACGGAAACCTAACAAATCACACAAAGTCTTTGGAATCGTGGAAACACTAGCACCCAAATCACATAAAGCATAGAATTCATGATCTTCAATTTTAATTTTAATAGTTGGTTCCCACTCATCATAAAGTTTTCTAGGGATAGAAACTTCCAATTCAAGTTTTTCTTCATAAGATTGCATCAAGGCATCAACGATATGTTTAGTAAACGCTTTATTTTGACTATAAGTGTGAGGAGGATTTAGCACGGATTTCAACAAGGAAATACAATCAATCAAAGAGCAATTTTCATAGTTAAATTCCTTCAAATCCATAATAGTGGATTTAGCAACATCTAGGGTTTTAATTTCTTCAATCCCACTTTTATCAATTTTAGCATAAAGATAAAAAAAATTGAATTCTTGGAACGCCTTCTAGGTAAAGGTGGATAATATTCAGTCCCATCATTATCAATATTCATATTACAAAACAAATATTTAATAGGGGACACATCAATAACTTTTAGATCTTTATCTTCATAGGAACTAGAAGAACACGCTCTTATAAAGGCATCTTTCTTTGCACGCATCCTAGCGGTTCTTTCTTTGCACTAATCAATGGAAATTCTCATGGCTTTGAGAGACTCGTTGATATCATGCTTAGGTGGAATATATCTAAGTTTCAAAGAATCAACATCAAGAGAAATTCTATCAACGTTCCTAGACAACTCATCAATCTTAAGCAATTTTTCTTCCATCAAAGCATTGAAATTCTTTTGCGAGGTTAATAAATTCTTTAATATTAGATTCAAAATCAGAGGGCATCTTATTATAATTTCCATAAGAATTGTTGTAGGAATTACCATAATTATTAGAGGGATTACTAGGATAAGGCCTAGGATTAAAATTTCCTCTATACGCGTTGTTACCAAAATTGTTCCTACCAACAAAATTCACATCCATAGATTCATTATTATTCTCAATCAAAGTAGACAAGGGCATATCATTAGGATCAGAAGAAACACTCTTATAGCAAATAATTTCATAAGTTCATCCATCTTTCCACTCAAAACATTAATTTCTTCTATCGCATGCACCTTTTTATTAGTAGATCTTTCGGTATGCCATTGAGAATAATTAACCATAATATTATCTAGGAGTTTAGTAGCTCTCCTAAAGTGATTTCCATAAAAGTGCCTCCCGCGGCCGAATCTAAAAGATTTCTAGAAGCAAAATTCAATCCGGCATAAAAATTTTGTATAATCATCCACAAATCAAACCATGAGTAGGGCAATTACGTATCATTAATTTCATCCTCTCCCAAGCTTGTGCAACATGTTCATGATCAAGTTGCTTAAAATTCATAATATCGTTTCTAAGGGAGATGATCTTAGCGGGAGGAAAATACTTAGAGATAAAAGCATCTTTGCACTTGTTCCAAGAATCAATACTACTTTTAGGCAAAGACGAAAACCAAGCTTTAGCACGATCTCTAAGCGAAAAAGGAAATAGCTTCAATTTAAAAATATCATTATCCACATCTTTCTTATTTTGCATATCACATAGATCAACGAAGCTATTTAGATGGGTAGCGGCATCTTCACTAGGAAGGCCGGAAAACGGATCTTTCATAACAAGATTCAGCAAGGCAGCACTAATTTCACAAGATTTAGCATCGGTAAGAGGAGCAATTGGAGTGCTAATAAAATCATTGTTGTTGGTATTGGTAAAGTCACACAATTTAGTGTTATCTCGAGCCATTGTGACAAGCAAGCAAACTAACACACAGCAAACAAAAAGCAAGCGGGCAAAAAGAGGCAAATAGAGAAAGAGAGGGAGGACAGAGAGAGGGCGAATAAAACGACAAGGGTGAAGTGGGGGAGAGGAAAATGAGAGGCAAATGGTGAATAATGTAATGCGGGAGATAAGGGTAGGTGATGGGTACATGGTATGTTGACTTTTGCGTAGACTCCCCGGCAACGACGCCAAAAATCTTCTCTGCTACCTCTTGAGCACTGCGTTGGATTTCCTTGAAGAGGAAAGGGTGATGCAGCAAAGTAGCGTAAGTATTTCGCTCAATTTTTGAGAACCAAGGTATCAATCCAGTAGGAGGCTACGCGCGAGTCCCTCGTACCTGCACAAAACAAATAACTCCTCGCAACCAACGCGATAAGGGGTTGTCAATCCCTTCACCATCACTTACGAGAGTGAGATCTGATAGATATGATAAGATAATATTTTTGGTATTTTTATGATAGAGATTGATACGTCCATTTTGCATCATGCTTCTATATCGATATTTATTGCATTATGGGCTGTTCATTACACATTATGTCACAATACTTATGCCTATTCTCTCTTATTTTACAAGGTTTACATAAAGAGGGAGAATGCCGGCAGCTGGGATTCTGGGCTAGAAAAGGAGCAAATATTAGAGACCTATTCTGCACAGCTCCAAAAGTCCTGAAACTTCACGGAAGACGTTTTCAGAATATATAAAAAATACTCAGTGGAAGAAGTTCACCACGGGGACCACACCTTGCCCACGAGGGTGGGGGGCGCGCCCTACCCCCTTGGCGCGCCCCCCTACCTCGTGGGCCCCCTAGTGGCCCTCCGGTGGCCATCTTCTGCTATATGAAGTCTTTTGATGGGAAAAAATCAGAAAGCCATCTTCTCGGACGAAACTCCGCCGCCACGAGGAGGAACCTTGGCGGAACCAATCTAGGGTTGTGGCGGAGCTGTTCTACCGGGGAAACTTCCCTCCAGGAGGGGGAAATCATCGCCATCGTCATCACCAATGCTCCTCTCATCGGGAGAGGGCAATCTCCATCAACATCTTCATCAGCACCATCTCCTCTCAAAACCCTAGTTCATCTCTTGTATCCAATTCTTGTCTCCAAGTCCGGGATTGGTGCTAGTAGGTTGCTAGTAGTGTTAATTACTCCTTGTAGTTGATGCTAGTTGGTATTTGGTGGAAGATCATATGTTCAGATCCTATATGCATATTAATACCCCTCTGATTATGAACATGTTTATGCTTTGTGAGTAGTTACTTTTGTTCCTGAGGACATGGGAGAAGTCTTGCTATTAGTAGTCATGTGAATTTGGTATTCGTTCGATATTTTGATGAGATGTATGTTGTCTCTCCTCTAGTGGTGTTATGTGAACGTCGACTACATGACACTTCACCATTATTTGCCTAGAGGAAGGCATTGGGAAGTAATAAGTAGATGATGGGTTGCTAGAGTGACAGAAGCTTAAACCCTAGTTTATGCGTTGCTTCGTAAGGGGCTGATTTGGATCCATATGTTTCATGCTATGGTTAGGTTTACCTTAATACTTTTGTTGTAGTTGTGGATGCTTGCAATAGAGGTTAATCATAAGTGGGATGCTTGTCCAAGTAAGGGCAGCACCCAAGCACCGGTCCACCCACATACCAAATTATCAAAGTACCAAACGCGAATCATATGAACGTGATGAAAACTAGCTTGACGATATTCCCATGTGTCCTCGGGAGCGCTTTTCTCTATATAAGAGTTTGTCCAGGCTTGTCCTTTGCTACAAAAAGGATTGGGCCACCTTGCTGCACTTTATTTACTTTTGTTACTTGTTGCTCGTTACAAATTATCCTATCACAAAACTATCTGTTACCACTTATTTCAGTACTTGCAGAGAATACCTTGCTGGAAACCGCTTATCATTTCCTTCTGCTCCTCGTTGGGTTCGACACTCTTACTTATCGAAAGGACTACGATAGATCCCCTATACTTGTGGGTCATCAAGACTCTTTTCTGGCGTCGTTGCCGGGGAGTGAAGCACCTTTGGTAGGTTGAATTTGGTAAGGAAAAATTTATATAGTGTGCTAAAATTTACTGTCACTTGTTACTATGGAAAGTAATCCTCTGAGGGGCTTGTTCAGGGTATCTTCACCCCGACCAGTAGAGCAAAGAGTTGCTCCTCAACTTACTGAACCTACTGAAAATGAAAATGTTTGCTTTGAAATTCCTTCGGGTATGATTGAAAAACTGCTAGCTAATCCTTTTGTGGGAGATGGAACAAAGCATCCTGATGAGCACCTAATGTATGTGGATGAAGTTTGTGGATTATTTAAGCTTGCAGGTGCACCCGGAGATGTTGTTAAGAAGAAGGTCTTCCCTTTATCTTTGAAGGGATATGCATCGACATGGTATAGGCTATGTGATGATATGGGGTCATGGAACTACAAATGATTGAAATTGGAATTTCATCAGAAGTTTTATACTATGCATCTTGTTCATCGTCATCGCAATTATATATATAATTTTTGGCCTCGCGAAGGAGAAAGCATCGCTCAAGCTTGGGGGGGCTTAAATCAATGTTATATTCATGCCCCAATCATGAGCTCTCAAGAGAAATGATTATTCAAAATTTTTATGCTCGGCTTTCTGATAGCAATCGCACCATGCTTGATACTTCTTGTGCTGGCTCTTTTATGATGAAGACTATTGAATTCAAATGGGATTTATTGGAAAGAATTAAATGCAACTCTGAAGATTGGGACCTCGACAAAGGTAAGGAGTCAGGTATGACGCCTAGGTTTGATTGTGTTAAATCTTTTATGGATACCGATGTTTTCTGTAAATTTAGCACTAAATATGGACTTGACTCTGAGATAGTAGCTTCTTTCTGTGAATCTTTTGCTACTTATGTTGATCTCCCCAAGGAGAAGTGGTTTAAATATCATCCTCCCATAGAAGTAAAAGTAGTTGCACCTATTAAAGTTGAAGAAAAGATTGTCACTTATAATGATCCAATTGTTCCTAGTGCTTATGTTGATAAACCACCTTTCCCTGTTAGGATAAAGGATCATGCTAAAGCTTCAATGTGGTTCGTAAAAGCAATATTAAAACTTATGCACCTCCTAAGAAAATTAAATTTGAACCTAATACTGCTATTGTTAAAGATCTCTTATCTGATAATATTGATGGGCATGTTATTTATTTCTGTGATGAAACTGCTAGAATTGCTAAACCTTGTGCTAAAGATAAGCCTAGACCTGTGGTAGGCATGCTTGTTATTTCTGTTAAAATAGGAGATCATTCTTATCATGGTTTATGTGATATGAGTGCTAGTCCTAGTGCAATACCTATTAGCCTATATAGAGAAATTATGCATGATATTGCACTTGTTGAGTTAGAAGATATTGATGTCACAATTAAACTTGCCAATAGAGATACTATTTCACCAATGGGAATTGTTAGAGATGTTGAAGTCTTGTGTGGGAAAACTAAATATCGTGCTGATTTTCTTGTTCTTGGTTCCCCATAAGATAGCTTTTGTCCCATTATTTTGGTAGACCCTTCTTAAACACTGTTAATGCTACCATAGATTGCAAAAGGGATGTTGTTACTATTGGTCTAGATGATATGTCTCATGAATTTAATGTCTCTAAATTTAGTAGACAACACCGTGAAGAAGAATTACCTAGTAAGGATGAAATTATTGGTCTTGCTTCTATTGTCGTACCTCCTAGTGATCCTTTAGAACAATATTTGCTAGACCATGAAAATGATATGTTTATGAATGAAAGAAGGGAAATTGATGAAGTATTCTTTAAACAGGAACCTATTCTGAAACACAATTTGCCTGTTGAAATCCTAGGGGATCCTCCTCCACCCAAGGGTGATCCCGTGTCTGAGCTTAAACCGTTGCCTGTATAT
>NC_053028.1:384107990-384121038 GCF_003073215.2 Triticum urartu
TACTAAACTATGACCCGAAGGTATGAGGTAAACTACTTACACTTCATCGAGGCTAGGATGATGTAGAAGCCCTTCGTGATGACGGCCTCTTCCGGCGGAGCTCCGGAACAGGCCCCAAGATTGGGATCTCGTGGATACAGAAAGTTGCGACGGTGGAATTAGGTTTTTGGCTCCTGTTCTGATCTTTTGGGGGTACGTGTGTATATATAGAGTTAATTGCACAGAAAGTACCACAATTCGGGCATCACATGCAGATGGTACCCATGATTGCTAATTTTTGCGTGTCAGTACCAACATTGGTGTAAGTTTTTGCAAATTAGGCTAAAACGCGTATTTATACGTATTGACGCCCGATCCGACAGCTCGGGCCCACCCGTCAGGTGCCACGCTGGCCAATCGGCGCGTGCCCGCGCGCTGACTAGGACGAGCGGTGCGCTGCTGCTCTCCCCTGGTCCGGTCGCACCAGCTCCAGCCCGGCCGCACCATTCCCCTCCCCTCCTCCTCCTCGCTCGTTTCCTCCGTCGCCGCCCGCCCGCGTCCGACTTGCCGGCCGCCGCCACCGCCCGCCGACGCCATGGTTTTGGAGGACGAAAGCAGCGACGACCATTCTAGCCTCCCGTACATGCAGTCTTCCCACAGACAGTCTCAACGAGGTCAGTACAGGGTTAGGGTTTTCAGGATTTGGGATTTCTTGATTTGTTAATATCGCTAGGTTTTGATTTGGCCATTGTCTTTGTGCGAGCTTCTGCAGGTCCCTTTCAGCATTGAAGATCCATATTACAAGGGGCTTGAGCTGGATGTGATGTCTCCATGTGAGAAGCACGCATGGCATCTGAGAGGCTGTTGCCTTTGAAGGAACAGACACAGGCAGGAGGTTTTTAGCATGTGCACAGCCGGTATGGATTGTAGGATTGTAGGCATACTGATTTTTTTTCTTACTTGGTCAGTGCCATATTGAACTCTGTTTGCTGGAGTACTCTGCTTGCTGTCAACATTTTGGTTCATAGTGGTTAGAGTAGCTTATTTAGGTCAAGCATGAGTATATTTTGCTGGAGTACAATGGCATAGTAATTTATGTTAATAGTGGTAGTAGAGTAGCTTACAAATGTTTGAACACTCCTTGATATGAACAGTACAGTAACTAAACTAGTCAGTCAGCTACTCAAGTGGCTACTCCTCTTGTTAAGTGTAGTAGTCTGGTGCTAACATAGTAATTTATGTTAATAGTGGTAGTAGAGTAGCTTACAAATGTTTGACCACTCCTTGATATGAACAGTACAGTAACTAAACTAGTCAGTCAGCTACTCAAGTGGCTGCTCCTCTTGTTAAATGTAGTGGTCTGATGCTAACATAGTAATTTATGTTAATAGTGGTAGTAGAGTAGCTTACAAATGTTTGAACACTCCTTGATATGAACAGTACAGTAACTAAACTAGTCAGTCAGCTACTCAAGTGGCTGCTCCTCTTGTTAAATGTAGTGGTCTGATGCTAAATTTAGACATTCTTTTTGGCAACTGCAGTGATTTTGTGTAATTACTTGATGTATGAACTGTTTTGTTGTTGTTGTTGTTGTTGTTGTTGTTGTTTTTGCAGGAAGGTAGCAATTGTGGCTTTGTTGAATGGGTTGATCACCAGTGGCCCCCAACAATGCAGAATGCATTGTTGAAGCTATGGGCAATGGTTGAAGATGCCAAAAGTGCTAGGGTGAATGACAATCTTGAAAGTTCTTTCACTATCCACCATCTGACAGAAGAGAAGAACAACCTGGAGGCCAACTATGACAAGCTAGTCCAAGATGTGCATCAGCTTATGAGCTTCCAGGAGGATAGGGTGGTGGATTTCAGACATCTGCAGTCTGCCATTACATATCAGCATGAATGCAGAAGTGAACTGGTGGCTGATATGAATGCACAGATGGCAAAGAAAGATGCAGAGTTTGAGAAGTTTAAGCAGAATTATGATGTGCTACTGAACCTGACAAGATCTCAAGCAACAGTCATTCAGAACTTGAAGTTGAACAAAATGTATTGCTCTGTATGGATCAGTTTCTTATTATGTATGGATATGCTGATTATGCAGATGGATATGTTGATGATGGTACATTATGACAATGTTGTAGCAAACCAGACAGTACATTGCAATAAAAGAGGAACAAGACTCACTAAATCTCATTGCATCATAAGATAACTTCACTGATCCATTACAACTTGATCAATTACAACTTGGCTACAACTGAACGAACTAACTAACTTAATATCTTGCCTGCAACTAAGCCAAGCACAAATATAGTGAAAAGAAACAGCACATTGTGAAATTTGGCCCTAATCCCTGCAATCTCTGCATTCTTCTCTCTGAGTTGAGTTTGCAGAGACAGAAACATGGCCTCCCTTGTGCCATCATCTTCACTTGGAGTCAGGATTGGAAATTGATCTTCAGATCTAGCAACAGTTGCACCTTTAAGCCTCCATACTTCATCACGCAGATCCCCAATGAGCTCACTCCAGAATGTGGGCAATGGATCATCATGCCATTGCACAAATCCATAGCCACCGTGCTATTAAGATACACAAGCAAATTTCACCATGCTGCCACATACTATTGCACAGAAGAAAAAGGAAGAAAATTAGGGCAAAAAACAACACTCACCATAGCATCCACGCAGCTATAGTACGTCCTACCAGGGTTCTGCCTGCTCCAGGAGATCCATCTTGGCGCCTTCCTCGGAGTTGAGCAGTGGCACATCACTGGAGGCTTGTATGCCATTGGGTTCTCGCGGTAGCGCACCGGCGAGCGCGACTCCCCCCCTCCTTCCTGCAGCTCGACGAAATCCGGGAGCGGACCCGGCACTAGACGACCACGACATCTCCGCCGCCGGCCCCAGTCAGCGCCTCTGAGATTTCTCCTTGGCTGCGCTCCAAATGGCCACTGCATGGATGAACCCTAGTTTCGTTCCCCACTCTGAGATCTGGTGGTGTCACTTTAATAGTAGAAGAGGTATCTGTCCCACATGTCAGAATCCCCAAATGTGGTACTGCATGTTATGTGATGCCCCAATATTGGTACTGACATGCAACAGATAGCAGCAGTATTGGTACTAATTTGTCACAAGTAACTGCAATTGTGGTACTTTTGCAAATACTGATTCAGAAAACCACCTAAAGTTCAACATTCAGAAAACCACCTAAAGGTGAACATTCAGATAACCACCTAAAGTTCAACATTCAGATAATCACCTAAAGTTCAACCACATATCCAGTAGCAAGTTCTACATATCCAGTACTCCACCTCAAGTTCAACATTACAAGCATCAAGTTCAACATTACTAGAGTACTCCACCAGTACTCCACCTCAAGCATCAAGTTCAACCAAAATAACACCACAGTATTTCACATTACATGGCTCCTCCTCCTCCCATGCTAGCATTGAAGTAGGACATCCATCCAGTGTGTGTGCCATCAGTAGGAATGCCAGCATATTGCCTGGGAGCACCTCTTCCAGCTCTTCCTCTGCCTCTGCCAGCTCCTCTTCCAGATGGTGGTGGTGTAGTAGAAGTAGCACCAGCTCCTCTGCCAGCTCCCCTTCCTCTTCCAGATGGTGGCCAGCTCCTCTTCTTCTAGATGGTGGTGTAGGAGCAGAAGCAGCAGCTCTTGTCTGTCTTGCTGTTGGTGTAGTAGAAGGACCAGCAGCTCTTGGCTGTGAGTTACTTGGAGTAGCCTTGCAAAGAAAAGGAAACAATTAATAATACTAGAAAGAAATGTACAAGAAAGAAAACATTAGTATATTTCAAGGTGAAAAATTATTACCACATGCTTATTCTTCCTCAAAGCTAGCTCAGGCGTCAACTGTTTAAGACAGTTTGTGTACCTATGCCCTTGGAGACCACAATTGCCACATGTTATGGTCCCCATTCTTGAAGTGTCTTTTGGCTTTGGTACTTCAAATTTGCCCTTGATCCTCTTTTCTTTCCTTCTCCTCTCTTCACTGATTGAATGCAGGTGGTTCTATGTCTGGACCAGGGGTCCTTGACCAATCATGCTCACCAGGACAGGAAAGATCATTGGTTCATAAGCTGCAACATAAAAATTCTTTCTTGAAGAATTTGCTGACATAATCCTCTGTTTCCTTTTAGCCTTGTTTATTGCAGAGATGGCATGGTTGCAAGGTATGCCACTAAGGTCCCACTTCCTGCATCCACATGTCTGAAGTTCCAGGTTGACAGCATGTGTTTGCTGCCCACTTGTAACTTGCCATAAGTTGACCCCTGCCTGTATTGGCTTGCAGTATCTGGCCCTCTCCTTCTCCTCTAGCTTCTCACTGTAATGAGGTGTTATCTCCCATCTTGCTTCCACTCTCTCTCTCTTCATGTGCCACCTCACCATCTGCTTATCTTTTATCCATCACACATTGTCCTTATAGGTTTTCTCCTAACATCTAGAATGTACTTGTTGAACACCTCAGACAAATTGTTCAACTACAAGTCAGTCTTGCAGTTTGTGTCAAATGCATGCCTTGCCCATGTTTTCTTGGTATTCAGTAAGCCACTTCCAAGCTTCCTCACTTCAGCTCTAAGGATCATTCATTGCAATGTTAAATTTGTGTTCATCTATATGCATAGCTAGCATTATCCATGCACTTCTTAAGATCTTCCCCTAAACCCAGCATTTTGGAAATTTGCATATATATGTCTAAGGCAGAACCTTTGGTTGCAATTTGGAAACACAGCATTCACTGCATACAGTAACCCCTGACACAAACAATATAACAAGTCTAAGCTACATCCTAAAGAAATATGCACCAATGAATTAAATATGCATTCTAATCTACTATAAACACTTGTGCAAAACATAATGAAACTCTAAGCTAATGTAAACACTTCTGCAAAACACATACCTTTTGTCTATCTGACATTATAGTATAAGGTCCAAACTTGCCCACTTCTCCCCCTAGGCAAATTTTCAGTTGGTGTAGAAACCAACACCAACTAGCTTTGTCCTCTTGTCCAACTATGCCAAATGCCAGTGGATATATGTTGTTGTTGCCATCTCTACCAGTGGCAGCAAGGAGTTGAGCACCTGTAGTGAGCTTAATGAAGCACCCATCAACACCTGCATAATCAACATTTCCAAACATTAAATACATTCAAGTGAGAAACAAATGTAGTACTCTACAATATGTAAATGGTGCACAAGGTTTAGGAACTAACCAATGAATGGCCTACACCCATTGAGAAACCCCTCCCTTGCTCCATTCATGCAAAGAACATGGCATGGAATCTTGGGCCTGGGTGGGGTATTCTTGCAGTTGGTGTTGGAGTAACAGTAGTGACTATTACTCTGCTCCCAGGGTTTGTGTCCATGACCGTCTGAGCATAGTCTTTAAGCCTAGGATATTGCTTCTTTGTGATCTCCTAACACAGCTTCAATAGCTATGTTCTTTGCCCTATATGCCATGCACTTGGGCACATCTACACCATATTTTTCATTGCATGCATCAATTATAGTCTGAATACCAGTAGTTATATCAGATCTAAAGAGATGCTCATATTTCTGTGCTAGCCACTTAGCACTAACCCTGGTGGTCTCTGTGGTACTAGGGCAAGTGTGCTCTAGTCTCATCTTCTTAATTACAAAGGTTTTCTCCCCTTTTATAACTGCTGCCACCATTAAAGAAGTGGCATTGTTTATCTGTACACTCAACAATTATCCTCTGATCTGAATTCCTGTGATACCTGAAATTCCTGGCCTGAGTGATGTGCAAATTCAACAAAGCATCTCTGTGAATTGATGCTGATCCCTAAAACACAACTTCATACACAGTTGCTCATGTGGTTGCTCCAATTTCTCATTATACCACTTCCTAGCAGGCCTTTTCTTTGCCCTACTCTTCCTTTTATTTGGTAGGACAAAAGAGAGTGGCTCAAAACCATCATCATCACTCTCCCTCAACAACCCCTTCTCTTCTTCATCTGATGATGGTCTGAAATCAGGTTCAACCTCTGGTAGCTCACTACAATGTGACCTAGTGGTTGGGCCTCTTCTAACTAGCAGCTTCTGCTTCTTCTTTACAGGTTCAACTATAGTTTCTTCTTCTTGTTCAAAAGTCCTATCTTGTTCTACCTCAAATGGGTCCTCAACTTCAGTGTCACCCTCATAATGCAGCATTTCTTCCTCTTCTGATTGATCATCATCTGATTCTTCCTCTTGTGCTTCTAGCTCTCTCTGTATCTTTCCCTCTTCCACCTCTACATCTTCATCATCAACCATGTAATTAGGGTCACTTCCAATTTGACCATCCTCATCAGAGGCATCACTGTCCTCATAAGCCTCAAATCCTTGATATCCCTCTTCTTCTTCTTCCAAAACTGCTTTCAACTTGTCTGTTGCATTTTTGCTTTCTTGTGTGCAAACACCAGCAGGACCAACAGGGTGATGTGTGATACATTGACTGTCAAAGACTACTCCTTCCTTATCAACAGATAAGATAGGAGGCTCACTAAGATCATAAACAAGAGGCTCTTGGTACACCACAGTGGACAAGTCTGGCTTTTCAAAATGCTGCCACTCAAAATCTCTATAGGGGGTGGACAAGCCCTAACTAGCAAATTAAGCTCCAATTTGTCCTGGATCTTCCTCTTTATCATCTGTAATTCTGCATGACTGTCTACCAAATCCAGCCCTTTCTCTCCTAAATATGGATTTTCAATGTGATACAAACAATCATATGCATTAAATCCTTGGGTTTCCATCACTTCAACCAAATTCAGATAAGTAATATCTAAACTACAAAGCTTCATCTCCAATGGCTCTCTTGCATCAAAATGGATCCTTACTTCCAATGTCTTCATACAAACTACAGAACAAATTAAATTTCATGTATTCATTATAATTACTCTTAATTTCGAGAGCAACAGTACAGTACAGTACAATTTAAAGTAACCTGTAAGTCTATTATTTACTAATTGAGCACAATAGCAAAATTTGGAGAGCAACAGTACAGTACAGAACAATTTAAAGTAACAGTACCAGACAGTACAGAACAATTTGGAGAGCCACAATAATCCCAAATTTTTACTGTCATTGAACTAATTTGAGAGTGCAATACACTATGTTACTAGGTTAGTTTAATTTTCCTATACTAGTCACTTCAATTGGATAAAACCTAATCCCCAACTGGATAAAGCAGAAGATGAACAAACCCTAAAAATGCCCAATTGGATAAATCAGAGGAGGAAGAGACAAGGGTACTTACAGCACGCCGCCAAGTCCATGCGTCAACTCATGGCTTGCTGCTAGGGTTCGCCACCCACTGATGCGCCAACCGCAACCGCTGCTCCATGGTGAGTAACATCGACTCCTCGTCGTCGGTCGAGTACGCGGAGCTGGAGTCGTCGCCGCCACCCCAGTCGACGCCAGCCGCTCCGCTAGGAGGCCAGAACGGCATCTCACCCGCGTGGACGCCCTCGCCGCCGCCTGGCGGAATCGCCGACGCCATGGACTAGGGTTCGAGCGAGGAGGAGGAGGGGAGGGGAATGGTGCGGCCGGGCTGGAGCTGGTGCGACCGGACCAGGTTGGAGAGCAGCAGCGCACCGGCTCGTCCTAGTCAGCACGCGGGCACGCGCCGATTGGCCAGCGTGGCACCTGACGGGTGGGCCCGAGCTGTCGGATCGGGCGTCAATACGTATAAATACGCGTTTTAGCCTAATTTGCAAAAACTTACACCAATGTTGGTACTGACACGCAAAAATTAGCAATCATGGTACCAATCTGCATGTGATGCCCGAATTGTGGTACTTCTGTGCAATTAACTCGTATATATAGGAGGAAGGAGTACGTCGGTGGAGCATCGAGGGGCCCACGAGGCAGGTGGGCGCGCCCTAGGGGGGGGTGCCCCCCACCCTCGTGACCACCTCTTTGATCCCTTGCAGTAGGGTCCAAGTCTCCTGGATCACGTTGAGAAAATCACGTTTCCGAAGATTTTATTCCGTTTGGACTCTGTTTGATATTCTGTTTATCCGGAACACTGAAATAGGCAAAAAAAACAGCAATTCTGGGCTGGGCCTCCGGTTAATAGGTTAGTCCCAAAAATAATATAAAAGTGGAAAATAAATCCCAATATAGTCCAAAAAAGTAGATAATATAGCATGGAGCAATCAAAAATTATAGATATGTTGGAGACGTATCAGGCATCCCCAAGCTTAATTCCTGCTCGTCCTCGAGTAGGTAAATGATAAAAAGAGAATTTTTGATGCGGAGTGCTAGTTGGCATAATTTCAATGTAAATCTTCTTAATTTTGGTATGAATATTCAGATTAGAAAGATTCAAGACAAAAGTTTATATTGACATAGAAAATAATAATACTTCAAGCATACTAACAAAGCAATTATGTCTTCTCAAAATAACATGGCCAAAGAAAGTTATCCCTACAAAATCATATAGTCTGGCTATGCTCCATCTTCCCCACACAAAGTATTTAAATCATGCACAACCCCGATGACAAGCCAAGCAATTGTTTCATACTCTAACTTTTTCAAAACTTTTTCAATCATAACGCAATACATGAGCGTGAGCCATGTATATAGCACTATAGGTGGAATAGAATGGTGGTTGTGGAGAAGACAAAAAGGAGAAGATAGTCTCACATCGACTAGGCGTATCAACGGGCTATGGAGATGCCCATCAATAGATATCAATGTGAGTGAGTAGGGATTGCCATGCAACGGATGCACTAGAGCTATAAATGTATGAAAGCTCAACAAAAGAAACTAGTGGGTGTGCATCTAACTTGCTTGCTCACGAAGACCTAGGGAAATTTGAGGAAGCCCATCATTGGAATATACAAGCCAAGTTCTATAAAGTAAAATTCCCACTAGTATATGAAAGTGACAACATATGAGACTCTCTATATGAAGAACATGGTGCTACATTGAAGCACAATATATGAGACTCGCTATGTCATGGTGCTACTTTGAAGCTCAAGTGTGGAAAAAAAGGATAGTAGCATTGCCCCTTTTTTATTTATTTATTTTTTTGGGCCTTCTTTTTTTTCTTTGGACTTCCCCTTTTTTGGGACAATGCTCTATTGAATGATGATCATCACACTTCTATTTATTTACAACTCAATGATTACAACTCGATACTAAAACAAAGTATTACTCTATATGAATGCCTCCGGCGGTCACTTACACCACGGTCAAGATTTGGTGACACACCTATCTGTTGGCATAGGGTACCTTTGCCGACACATAAATTGTAGCTAATAGCTACGCCGACAAAAGATAAAACAGTCGGAGGACTTGCTGTTGGAAAAGGTATTGCCGACGGTTGATTACTTCCTGACACACAAGTTCAGTTGGCATACACCCTACCTACGCCGACACATTTCCTGCGGTCATACACCCTACCTATCCCGACAGTTGGTTTGTGGGCGTACACCCTATCTACCCCGACAGTTCTTTTGTGGGCATACACCCTACTTTTATCGACACATAGATTGTCCTTCTAGGTATATGCTTTTGCCGAGACTTAATCTGTCCAAGTAGGTACATACCTTGGCTGACACTTAATATGTCAATGTATGTACATACCACTACACCACGCACCAGATTTCCCTACCAATGACTATTGGGAAAAGTCTCTAATACCATCGGACCGTTGGTTGGGAAAAGTTGTATCAGACTGTTGGTCGGTAATGCATATGCGTAGCAACTGAGGGTCGGTCGAAAATGCTCATATATTTAATGTCAGGTCATCGGTCGGGAATACGAGGACTTCCATCAGACTATGTGTTGGGGATTAATGACGACCGACTGTTGGCAGCTAATTGGGCAAACCAGTCTCGAACGCGGGAACAGAAAAAGTTAGCGCCAAAATTAGCCCAGCCCACTGAAAACTCCCTCTCTTTTTTCCCTTTCGCTCCTAAATTCCCAAATCCCTCAACCCCCACCCAATTTCTACATCCGCCACCGCCATGCTCGAGCTCTCTGTCCGCCGCCGACGCTACTCTCTATGGCCGGCTGTGTGCTCTCCAGCCGGCAAGGATACAACCCCCTCCCCATCTCCCTCACTTACTTCAGCCTGCGCACCACTGAGCCCACTACACACCGCCGCAGCTAGGCTCGAGCTCTCTCTCCGCTGTGCTTGCTCGGCCTCCACCTGCAGAGGCTCTCACCGCCGCCACGGGCTCGAGCAGCCTCCGCCATGAGGTTCTCTCTGTGTTGCTACGCGCTCGAGCACCCTCCGCCTCCAGGTGCTCTCTTCTATCCTGCTTATCCCCCTCCCCCATCGCTCATCACACCACCCTATATGCACAGGTGGTCTTGCCGTTGCCGTCCACACCCTACCGACTGCTGCCCTTTTCTTCTGCGCCCAAGCTTAGCCATCGCTCGTATATGCCGCCAGCCAAGAAGGTATGCTCCGATATGCCCCTTGCCAGATCTGATTAGGACTGTGGGCCGGTTATAGTCCTTCTAAAGGCATGGCTTTGGCTACCTCTGCTGTTAGGTATTTCCCTGTGAGACAACGACTTTATCTCCAGAAATCGACCTGCTGGATGGTCGAAGAAATTTTCCAGTATAAGTCCGTAACTTTTCCTTTCACATGTGCAGGTTTATATTATGTGTGGATTTGGAAGCTATTTCTACGTTTACTATGTGATTTGAGAAGAAAACTGTGGCCCCATGCCTTGCTACCATGATGCTTGACTGTACGGCACGCCCCATTGACATGCGATTCATATCTGCTGGGATTTTGAATTGAATAGGTGTGAAATATCTGGTAGCTACATGGATCCATTGGCTCTAAAAACCGTTGCCACAATGTCTACAATTTGGGGTCATGTAGGTATGATATAAATCTTAGATTTTGTTGGTTCCGTAGTCGCAATTCATTGGTTTATTAATGGCTTCATGTATGCAGGTGAGGCGTCACTCCTTCATCAGGTTATATGTCAACCTGAAAATCATCTAGGCTATAAGATAGTTCCCCAAGAGCCCCAATTGCAAGTACATATAATAAAACACTACTCTGTAACTATATAAGCAAGGCATGATTAGAAAATTATTTGCAAAAGTGAGGCTGCACATGCTTGCAATTGCTTATTTCGAGCTCGAGCTTTTAGTTTATAATGATGTGACCACATGCTTGTGTTTCTTTTCATGTTTATTAATCTGACGGAACTATATGATGCTAATGATGGTTGCAGTACTTTAACCTGAAGAGCATCTTATTTATGCCCTGCTTCCCGGATATTTTAAATATTAGAATGTTATGAACAAATGAAATGAAACTATTTGTTGTGAGTTGTAACATTGGTGGTTTCGTGTCTCCGTTGTTCGCACGGGGCGACCGCATAGTTTTCTGAGCAAGAAACATGATCCACACAAGAAAAAGTCAATTTCATCCATTGGGACTAAAGTTGGCAAAAGTAACTAGAAGTGATCATTTTTTCTGGGTACTAGCTCATTTGTAGTAGAACACGATCTATATTGTTGGTTTTTGATGTTTGTTGGCAGTCATAAAAATGTCACTACATAATTAGGGCAAATTATAGAAACCTGAAATTATTGTGCACATAGACCTAATATTGACCTGATGTTGTGGTAACAACAAGCAAACAAACTGTTGGATTTATGTCTTGTTGTAGAGGAATATATTATTGCTCTATTTTGCACACTGGTGAAAATTTAACCACCAGTGTTTTCAATCCATATATTGAGCTAGGTGTTCACCCTTCGCCGACATATTCATAGATTTTTTATGTACTTTGTTTATCGCAAACATTTATATAAACATATAATATATTTTATATTTATATTAAGGACTCCTAGGTTCTAGTTATTGTACACCTTCTGCTCAATATTTTCCAGAGTAATAAAGCATGGATGACAAATTTTGTTGATCCAGGTTGTCATAATTTGTAGCGACCTAACCCGAATGGATCAAGTCTCTGTGCTTAAGTGTCATCCCTGGATCGGTATGCTGACACACACAGTACTCGAAGGATTTATAACAGAGGTAAATCACATGTATAAAGTAACGTAAATACTATTACCTTAATCCATATAGCGGAAGCAACAAGGTTGTGGATTCCCATCAACACCAACGGCAAAGTTGAGTGTAGAAATCGTAACCCTAACGTACCACTTACTCGTCATAAGATGATCCTGCAACATGAGACGTTGCAGCCCGAAACGGGTCAGTACATTGAATGTACTGGCAAATTCACAGCATAGAGAAAATGATGAACAATGGCTATCACTATATGCATATATGGCTGGTGGAAAAGCTCTATGGTTATAAGGTTTTTGCGTAAAGCCATTTTTCCCTACTGCAAAGGAATACATTTTAATTAACTATCATGGTGGTTGTTGAACATTGAGAATGGTTGACAGCATTCCCAATCCCAATTAAAAGTACTCATTAGCATCCCAACAATATTAATTAGAGTAACATGATGAGATTCACATGATATCCAAGTACTAGATACTCAAGATGTCCATAACCGGGGACACGGCTAATCATGATTAGTTTATACACTCTGCAGAGGTTTGCGCACTTTTCCCCACAAGACTCGATCGCCCCCGTTTGGTTTCTCGCACTACAGGGTGTTTGAGAAGACGGATGACCGAGACACAGTCTTTCAGAAGCGCTAGCACCTTACATGTGGGTAGACCGGTACACCTACTTTCCCCTACATCTGCTAGTCTACCCGTAAGAGTTCGCACGACTTAATTGACTATGCCAGAGCCCATAATGGCTTGTGGCTGCACACGGAAGTTTCTAGTATGAATAATCTCATGATCCCTTTGAGCCTGGGTGGCGGTCCAAAGAAAAACAGGCAAGTCCTGGTAACCCCAGGTGCCTCAATCCACCCAGATGTGTGTTAGGTTGCCACCTTAGATAAACCCTTAATTATAAATCTCACATCTGTCATGGATATCACTCACCCAATCCACGTCTACTAGCATAGCATGGCATAATAAGCAAACGTAGAAGTAACTCCCAAAGGTTTGATAATACAGGTAATAGGTACTACCTCTCTTCTTTTGTG